>NW_028139345.1:22568-56374 GCF_965202585.1 Thalia democratica | reverse complement strand
ATCTAAGTTTATGCCTTAACAGTCTGTGTTTGGATGCTAAATTGTTTTATTTGATTACAATGGGTCTGATTTTGTTATCTGCAATTTTACCAACTCGATAAAGTGACTTAAATTCTTTTTTTTTTTTTTTTTCTCCTAATACTTGTTGAGTAATTTTTAATTATTTTTGCAATTCTCTAGTGCACTATTAGTTGGATTTTTAATTTCTGGAATGTTAAAAATTATGACATTTAATGCCTTTTTTATTCAGTTTTTGTTCATTTTCAGCCTCTATTTTTCTGCTACTAAATTTAATTTGGTACTAATGTTTGTGATAATTTCTGTTGGTTTACTTTTTTGCATATCATCCGCATATTTTGAGAATTTAGTTATAAACTTTTCAAATTTAGAAGAAAATTTAGACTTAAATCCTGAGAAACTTTTTTGTAATTCTGTAATTCTTTTTTCTGTATTGTCTTTTCTCTTACTGCTGAGTTCATCTTTTTGAATCTGATCAATTTTATTTTCAATAATTTTACTTTTTTCATTATAATCTTCATTCAATTTAAGCACCTAAGCTTAAAAACGACTAAATTCATTGTCCTTCTTATTTCCGATTGCAATCAGTTTTTATTTCAGCTGTTTTCCAATTTTGGAGGACTTAACCAATCCTTTGATTTCAGCTTTAACAGACATTAACTTTTTTATATTACAAAACCTTATTCGATATGTTGAGTTAAAAGTTTTAATATATTTTTTTATAATTCTAAATAAAATATAATTCTTTTGACGCATAACTTATAATAATTTTGATAACTTAATTTAGACTTATTTAATGTTTTAAGTTACTTTTGCGTTGTAAATACTTATTTCTTTGAAGTTTGTTATCTACTTTATTAATATCATGTTGATATAATTAAGCACTACGTTAAGATATAACTAAGAATTGTTTTAAATTAATAAACTAAATTAAATGAATTCAGATAAAACAACTTTCTTTTTGTTTAAATTTTTTCCGAATCAAAACCCATTTACTTAATGGTACAAGTTTTATGTTACTAAGTTTTGGGTTAAAAAATACTTATTTCATATAAAAAGAGTATGCCTCCTTAAAAGAAAAGTGAGTACTCAAAAAAAAGGCTTTAAAAGGAGCACAAGTTTAAATAATTTTTTTTTTATAAAACTTGGCTGTTACCTGCTGCAATATACTGAAGTAAAAATGTTGTAGTGGATGTTGTATTTTTTTAATAAAATATTTATTAATCTATTTATTATTAATGTAGTATTTACTTTTTTTAACTTTTTTTAGACAGAGATAGCAAAGAAAAATAGGTTAAAAAAACATTACTGTTATTGTTAAATCTAATATCTAAGAATTTTTGTTTTTTTATATTTTGTTCTTATTCAAAACGCTTTATAAACCACACGTGTTAGCTTCAAAATATATTATATATTAAAAGTAGTTTTCAAGTAATTAGAGCAGCAATTAACCTTATATTTAAAACTACAAAACAGTGGTATTTATATAATTAAAAAGTTATAATTTAAACAAAAAATCAATTCTTATATTAATTTAAGCTAAATTTTATAAGATTCCTTTTTAATTTTAAATATATGTTTGTACACAGTTAAAATACTTTCAGACTCAATAATTATAATAAAAAAACAAATATTTTAAGTTTTAAGAATTCTTTTAAATATTTAATAAATTATAATAAAGTACGAAAACAATTTGATTTTGCTTGAATTAATAATAGAAAAATATGTAGTAGCTGGGACTCAAAATTATTTTAAAAGTTCGTGTCTATGCTCAAACAAATTGAAACAAGTTAGTATAACTTTGCTCAATTTAAAAAACTTTAAAGTTCTTTAGATAAACGATTCAGGGATTTCAAGTTAATTTTAAAACTAGATTAAGTTAGATTAAAAAATTTGAATAAAGCAAATTTTGTCAAAAAAGTAATAAGTGTTTGAACGTTTTGTTTGAATTTTAAAAAGTTAAAATTAGTACTATTATTTAAAAAATCTTTAAACCCACACCAAATAGCTTGCAGTTAGCGTATTTTATTTTATTAAGTTTTATCATCAAAGAATTTCAAGTTAATAGCAGTTCGGAACCACAGAGAATTGATAAACAAATAATATTTTGAAGCGAAATAGTTATATTTTATATTGCAACACTAAGACTTTAACAATGAAATTATAATGAAGAAAGTGTGATTTATAAACTAAAATACTAACATTTTTTATCACTTAAAATGAAAACTTTTGTTGTTTTTAAGTAAACTTCTACATTTTTATGTAATTAGAACAATTGTTCTAAATTGATTTAAAACTTAAACTAAAATAGTTTTAAAACTATAAAACTACATTTAGATAAAAAAATATAATTGAAAATTAAATTTGTTATAACTTTAAAGGCATTTTGTTTAATTTTAAACAAATCACATTTTTAATTCGTATATGAATTTTAGTTTTAATTAGATGGTAATAGAATTTTCTAATTTTTTTTTAAATCATGAAATTCTTAATTAAACAAAATCTTAATAAACTGTAAATAAATTTCATTTCGTTAATCAATATAGTAACCGTACTAAACATTACAAAAATTTATACAACTATAAAATTATTAGAACACAATGTAGCTAAATTACACGAAACTTTAAAAAAAATTATTAACTTTATATACTAGCTTTAGATTACAAAAAAAAAACGCGTATTTAATATTTATTAGTGGTAAAAAAATATGTGACTGATTTCAAAAGCAACAAAAAAAAACAAGTTTTTTAAAACATAATCTATGCTGAATAATTTATTATCTTAAACATTTTTTTTTATCATGTAACAATATAAGAGATAGAAAAATAAAGTTTTTTTGTACAAATAATGTTGTAAATTTGTGTTAAATAAAAAATTATATTTTAGTATGAATTCTAAATAAAAATTAGTTTTTAAATATTTTTTTACGTTACATTTTAAAACACACAAACAATTAACCGCGCGTTATTTTAATAAATAAACCAATTAAATATTAGTATACCTCCTTTACAGTAAAAAATTTTAAACATTGTTATGATTACAGTGTAAAACTAAACAATTAATTTGGCATTTGGTAAATTAAAATAAGATTTTGTACTGTATTTAAATACTAAAGTTATATTGATGTCTCATAATTATCAGAACAAAATTATTAAGTTATATTAAGTTTATTTACTAACTAAGGACGTCTTTTTTGATTATTTAAACAAAATATTATAAACAAACTGAACTTTTTACAAAGCAAAAAAAAATATCTTATATTTGAAAGTTAAAAAAGATTAGTTTAAATACTTAAAACAAACCTACATTAAAAATGGACAAAATATATTTTGTAAGAACATTTTGACTATTATTCAGTCATTGTTACTTGTCTAAAAAGTACTATTCTTAAAATTTTGGTTTTGTAAAAACATTATTTTAATATATATTGTACTGATAATGACTCAACGAATAAATAAGAACTTTCAGTTTTAACGTTTAATACCAAAAAGCAAACATTAACTAAACTATTTAAAACAAACAGTTTGAAAAATTTCAAAGTTAATACATACCTTAATTGTTTTCGTAACAAAAAATATCTAAATATATTTTTTTACATAATTACTACATTAAAAACAAACAGTTAATAATATTATATCAAGAAAATAATCAAAAAACTTAATTAAAATTATTGTATGTATTAAGAATATTATTTTGAAACTGTTTTTACTTATGTAAGTTTCTTATCAATATGAAAGGCATATTGACTTCGTTCTTTGTAAAAATGAACGTGGTGTTTTAAAAGATCTTAAAAGTTGTATTTTTAACATATAGATTTTAATGAAAAATAAAAAAAATTATATGCTTTCAAAGTTTAAGTTTTTTTTTGAGTATATTTTAAAGGTAATTTACTTATTTGAATCATATAGTTGACTTATATTTAAAGAAAATTTAACCTTTATTTTAAAGCCAGAACATAAAAAAAAACTTTAAAAACTAGCTTTTATATAACACAATAAAAATTTAAACATTTAAACAACAATTTAAACTTTTTCATTTATAATTAAAGTTTGTTTGAGATATTATTATTATTTAGTCTTTTAAAACAAATGATGCCGATATAGTGTTAAGAAATGTTTACTAAGTTTCATTAAACTTAATACTTGCATAAAAAGTTTTTAGCGAACTTTTAAGCACACAAAGAGTTGCTCGTACTTAAATCACAAAATTGGTTAGGTTTTTATATAATATAGCTTGACGGCATCTGGTTAATTTGAATCACTGTCTCGAAAACAGTGTAAATTTTTTTTAAAGGTTTAAAAAGAAATAGAGTTATTTTATTAAAATCATTGTGATACCATTAAGCGAGTTATTTTAATAAAATGTTAAAATTTTTGTTTAATTGCAATCTACTAAAAATAACACTTTTGAAATGTTTATTTTTTAAGCAAACGTAAATACATGATTTAACGTTGATTATCTTATACTGTTTTGTCAATTTGTTTTTATTAGCTTCATGAACTTGTAGCTATTCAGAAATTTTAAAATCTTAGGTTTGAAGTATATTTAATTTTAAGTATATTTACTAAGAAAACATTATTTTATTACCTAATTTACTTTTTTTATTAAGCAATACTCTAACTACTTTATATTGTTATACAAATTTATTACTAAAAAGATTCAAACAAGGTTCATAATTGTAAGTCTTTAAAGTTAGAATTCAAAAAAGGCTAATTTTTTACGTAAAATGGCGAAATTTAGAGTTATAAAAAACTGTACATAGCTGTCATAAATTAAGTCCGAACTAAGGTTTTTTTTTAAGAAAAAATTTACTTTTGAAAAATTTTAGTTTTTATTAATACTACTTACTGTATAGATAAAAAATAAAATACAAACTTTATTATAGTTAATCTTTATTTAGGTGTTTTTGTTTATCAAATGATTAACAGTGTTTTTAAAAGTTATAAAAATTTATTGTTTTTCTACTAAATAATAACTATTAATCTATTTACAATGTATAATACTATAATATTTTATATAACTAACTGCTAAAAACTTATAATCATTCGATTAATATAATTGAAAATTACGTCATATGAAAACCATCAAAATTATCAGACTGAACATTGTTATATTAAAATAGTAAAAACAAATTATACAGTAATCTTCTTTTATTCTACCAACATATGTTTCTGTGTGTAAACGATTCAATATACTTTAACTGGGTTCTGTAAAAAAATAACTTGTTAAAAAAACGTGTTAAATGTAAGCTTAATGAAGATAATAACAAAAGCAATAATAATGTTATTGATAACAATAAGGATAAAGTGTATATTGATTCGACAGGAGGTCACTTAAAAGATAGGTACAGTGGGCATAAGTATACTTTTAAGCATGTAAGTAAAAAGAATAGTACAAGATTGTCAGATATCGTTTGGCAGTATTTTTATAGGTATGGAACCAAACCAGAAATGGAATGGAGCATCCTCCATCACGCCAACAATAACATCAGTAGCGCAAGAAAGATCTGCCAAATATGCAACCTTGAACGAATGGCAATTTTAGCAAAAGATAGTAAACAATTACTAAATAAAAGACGTGATATTTCAAGCAACTGTGCACACAACTGACGGTTTTTCTTCAAATAACACGTTGGTGCCTTCTTACTTTTCATACTTTTCATTTCATTCACCTTCCACATACACACACACATTCACTTAACATATATTAATATAGTTATATATCCTAAGTAACATATAGTTTTATTCATTTATTATTTATATCTATTTCACACAAGTCACTCTCTATTCTCCGAAATTTCATATATTTACTTTACCCTACGACTATAATTCTTCACACCTTTGTATGTTAAGTTCTAAGTTTAAATGGAAGCCTGTACTCAAATCACAGATAAACCGTGCTTTTTTACCTACTACGCCAAAGAGAGCTAGTAGGTTTTTTACTGCAGGTTTATACTTAGCATATAACTACCTTGTTGTTTTAAATTTTAACTTTCATATATAACACAACTTACTTATTAAATATTTAAAATATCTGTATGGGATATTTAAATAAAACAGCCGACTCCTACTTTACCAATTAATTATTTTATTAATTATAAAATACAATATATATTTAATTTAGTTCATTATGATTTTATGTATGTCGCTGTAAATTAATTATCGGTCAGTACATTGTAAGCCCAATAACAATTTTGTTTTTCTGTGTTTTGGTTTTTCTTAACGTTTATTTTTTATTTTTTTGATAATTACATTTGAACTAAATCTGCTTCCTAATTCTATAAAACTTTGATTCAATATATGATATACATGTTACATCGAGTTTCTGTGACTTTTATTGCCTTCACCGTCGTTAAGTTTTATTAAATTTTTTTGATTCACTATCTAATGTTTAATGTTTTATTCTTGGTCAAAATAGATTACATTAAATTTAAATTAATGTTCTTTGCAATACAAATTAAATAGTTTAAATAACCGCGTTTATATTGTGACGCAATTATTAGTTGCAATGAATGTATTTTTCATTAGTTAACAACAATAAATTTCGAATCAGTTATCTTTCCCATTAACGTGAGTTGTTTGTTTATACTATGATTTGTTCTTTTGTACTGTAATTTAGCTTACTGTACTTATTTTAGACTTAATAATCACAAATATTATAGAGTTTTATAACAGTCGGATTTTAATACCAGGTATTTTACCTATAAATAACTATTACCCGTAGAAAATATCTTATTTTAATGAAAACATGTATACACCTACTTTATTCTATGCATCTATTCTCTCATTACATTAATTATTTTTTTACAGAACCCAGTTGAAGTGTGTTGATTCGTTGACACACAGAAACATATGTTGGTAGAATAAAGGAAGATTACTGTATAATTTGTTTTTATTTGTATTCCAGTGAAGTTACTTCACTAGGACCTTTTGTTAGCAAGCAATTAAAACTATATTTTGAACAGTTATATTAAAATAAGCTATGACTGAAACTAAAACTGTCATTTAATGTTTGTCGCATTTTTTAATTAATTTAATTTTGTAATGATTCAAAACTATACGCATCGTGACGTCATTTATTAAGTGCTTCAAAATATTTTTTATATTAAAACAGTTTTAGTTTCTATTGTATTCCAAGCAAAAAATACCACATTTGTAAATTTTGTAACAATGTCACGAACACAGTGTAAAATTGCATTTTAATTGAAATAGGAAACATTATAAGTTGTTGCAATAGTATTCATTAATAGCAGAGGTCGGCAAACTGCAGCCCGCGGGCCGAATGCGGTCCACTGAGGGTAAACGTGCGGCCCGCAAGCATGTTTATTTTTTGAATGGAATGCGGCCCGCGAAAGAAAATGTTGCGGCCCACGAGCATGTAAATGTGGACCGCTGAGCAAAATTACATTTTAAATTTATTTGCTTGATTGATTTAACTTTAAGTTCCTGTATAACATTTTAAAACACATAAAAGACTTTACTTATTTAGTTTAAAAATTTGAAAAAACAGGTTAGCATTCAACTAGTTTTTTTTTCTCAATTTCATAATTACTCTCTTCTTACAACAGCAAATTATTTTCTAAAAATAGAGTATAAAAAGTGCTTTAAATTAGTAAGATAGTTATACGACATCTATTTTGTAAATAAGTTAAATGTAATTGTTATCCGTTTTGTAAATAGTAATGCACAGTAATGATCTACCGAGTTCAAAAATTTCGGACTCTGCCGAATCCGAATTCGAGTTTTATTTCAAATTAGGATTCGGCCGAGTCCAAATTCGAATCTCAATTTATAAAATTTGGATTCGGCCGTATACGAGTTCGAGTCCGAATCCGAGTCCGATTCAAAGTATTTTGATAATTTTAATAAACTTTAATTGCTTTGGAATCCTTAATGTCCGAGAGTTTCACAGACTTATAATCATCAATGATGGTTTACCTGATATCTTCAAGCTTTCTTTACTTAAAAGGTTCTAGTGAAGTGCAACTTCTATTTTATCTAAAGATTCAGTTCGAAACTTTTTGTAACTCTCGCTTTGTTGAGTTCTCAAATGCTCGAGCATGGAAGAGGTAGTATAGGACTTAGACTTTCTACTTCCTCTTTTAATCTTACTCTTCTGATATGGTTACTTTTAATGATACATTAGAAAACATAATAAAAAGATTCTCAATAATGTAAATCTACAAGTTAAAATATAGGTTACACTACAGGTATACACAATATTCGATAGTTTGATTTTAGAGTTTTTAAAATGTTACAGCTTTGTTTTAAACCAATTTTGATTTAAATCAGTTATACTTTCGTTTTTAGTAGACGAACTTAATTTTTATAAATTTCTTATTATATGATGTGTTTAGTTTGCCTAAATTTAAATAGCTTTTTTTTATTTTGAAATTTATTATATATAATTTTAACAGTTATTCGTAGTAACAGATGAAACCAAGTTTTTGCTATGATAAGTAATTTTAATACTCAATTTTATTTTGACTAGAAACTCAAATAAGATTCAGATACATAAATGTAGTACTTTACGTTGCATATTAAAATTTTAAAACTTACAAGTTTAGTTAGATAATATTTGATCTTTCTAGGCTGAAAAAAAAGTGAGGTGTCGTCGTGTCGTCATTAGTTTTTATATAAAAAGTTTGAAGTATATTTGATATACGATATTAACTAAATGTTGAGTAAATTTATAAAACTTTTAATGCTTAAAGTGTACCGATACTTATTGTTTAATACGCATTTTTTATTGTTGTTCAAAGTGATTTTCTAAGTTTTATAAAATTTCTATAAACATTTCTGAATTTAGTTGTATAAAAGTTGTTTGAATTAAACTCATTGATTTATTAAACTTTAAGTTATCAATATATATATATCAATTTTTCACTAAAAACACACTTTAAATTATAACTTCTGCAGATATAACTTCATGAAGATTGTTATTCTTTTCTTTGATCTTTTACAAAACCAATAAGATATTAAGGCAGCTTTGATATTACTCGTCGTTTTCTTAAATAATTTTTATTTATTATTGAAACAAAAGAATGTTGGTTACCTAACATCCGAAGGTTCATTTACCCTAGAACGTTTACGCTTGGGGCTTAATCTAAGTGTGACTTTACCATTGGGATTTGACATAATTATTACTTTATCTTAGACTTAATATTACTAGTTATCAACACTACTAATATAATTATATAACCAGGCACAACAATTTAGTGGGTTTATTTATTAAACGAACTTCAATGAATACAAAACCAATTGTTAAAGTTACAAGAACTATTAAATATGTAAATTGTGTACTAAAATACTGTATTTTGACCACTATAAAAAACTCGCTGATATTTTAAGAAAAACTTAAAATTAAATGCAAAACAAAGTCTTTAAAACTACAAGTACTATAAAAATATGTCACTTATGTGAAAAACACTTCATACTAAACATCTGTAAAAAATGCTTTTAAAGTACAGATGAAAATCAAAAGAACTATAAAAATTTACAGTGAGAGAATTACAAAACTTACTTTAAATAACAATCTTAAAATCTTACATATACAATTATAATTATATATACTAAAATTTTATAAAACAACTCAATATCAATACTCAAGTGTCTTTCATGTCAACAGACTCTGCAACTCCTGACGGTTTTCTCAACACAACTCTGTATGTTCTTTCAGCTTATATAAAACATTACATAAAATATCACATCAACCAGTTTTGATAACAAGTCATAAAAAAGAAATGCGCTCTCATTATCTTTTATCCTCTTTCTCAGTTTTGTTACATCAGACTTTTGATAGAACGTTTTAAAATAGAAATGCGCTCTCTTCTCTTTTATTTTCTTTCTTACTTTTGTTACATCATACTTGCTTGGGTAAAAATTCTAATTGCAACAAACTCTTAATTTTATTTAAAAAAAAACGGTTTACTAGTGAAACTTGGAATAGTGTTACACTATAATTAATTTCAAGGAAAGTATATATTTTAATTAAAACTGTTGGTTTTGCATCCTTCAATTTAAATAGATTTATGCAAATTGTATATTTTATTCGCGACTGGTTTCGGTGGCAAGAGATTGCGACCTTTTTAAGCAAAAACTAAAATATTTTAGTTAGTTAAGGCAAAAAACTATGCATCCTTAATTTATTAATATTTAAAGGCGGAAGATGCTTCTTAATCTGATTGTTTTATAAAAATATGATAAAAACTAAAACGTGATTAAAATTAAAATTCTTTTTGTTTATCGCTCGATGAACTTCTGTATAATTAAAAAAGGTAAATTATGAATACAAATAACAAAGGTCAATTTGTTTTACTTAATTCTTTCCTCGCATAATAAAAATAGTATAAGTACTATTATGTCTCATAAATAGAATAAAATAATCTAATCTTTTTTTGCTTTAGTATGTTAGATGTTTTATAAGTGCTCGATTTTTTTACTAGAAAAAAGTTTTTAAAGCTATTATATAAATATGTTAACAAAATTATATAGAAAGATAAAACATTTTAATTCATTAACGTGTAGGAATAAATTTAAAAAGAAGTTTTTAAACTAGCTTAGTTGAACAGATTTGTAATATTTTGAGTCTTTGGAATGCGTATAATAAAAATTACTGCTAAACACAAATAAGCATGTATTTATACTAAAACATAAGGATTAGTTATAGTTCTAATTAAGTTAAGTTTCTTTTAAATAATATAACATTTTAAGAAAATAATAAATAAACACAAATCGTTTTTAAATAAACTAAAACCTCCTTGTTTTAACCATAAAATGTTAATTATTACATATAACCAAATGTAAAAAGTATATGTACTCATAAACATTAGCTTACAATTTTAATATATTTTTTTATTTGTACAGTTGATATACTATTATCTTTATTTCGAAATTTTGGAGCATTACAAAATGCTTATACTACACGGTAGTTTAGCTAGTTAAATCTAACAAAATAAAAAAAAAGTTTCTAGTAAACATTAAGTTATAGCTTTTATTAATTTTTTTCTCACAACTAGATCTTAATATATGTTATGTTTTAAAATACAACACTTTAAGTTGAAAACCGAGTATAAGTTATAATACATATTAGTAAAAATTCCTTAAAGATAAAATTACTTATTAGAGTTTAAATCCATTTATCAAAGACATGAGTGTTTAAAGCTGCAGTTTGTATACAACAAATAGAAATTTAAGATTATTTATGCAAAATGTTACTTTATACATTAAAAATGAATTCAAAAATAAATTTTAAATAAAATTAAATGAGATGAATATCTATTCTTACTTTAGAAAGTAAGCCTATGAAAAACGAAACAGTTAAACAAACGTAATTAATTATATTTAGTATATTAATATATGCTTTAGAACTTTAAATTATTCTTTAGTGCTGTTGTTACTCAGTTAATGTTTTATAATTCTTTTGTTAACAAAGCTGAAGTTACAAACAAATGTAAACCCTAATAAATTTGTATTTACTTTTCAGAATTTGAGATTAAGTAAATATTATGTCCACTATGAGTTTTGTTTTCTAATTTTATTTTAGTATACTTTTAATTCAAAATATTTTTTAAGTTAACAATGTGTATTTGAGTTTCAGAAAACTTTAATTTGTTTTTTTATTGCTACGTTTAGAATAAGAGTATAGATGGTTGTCATTTCTTTTGTGTAATTATAACTAAATGAATATAAAAAAGTTTATACTGTTTAAGATAGTCTAAAAAAAATGGAGGTTTTTTTCAAGATACAAACTTAAAATGGTTTTAATTTTTACATGTTAGATCTGGTCAAAACTATTTAAAAAACTCAGAAACAATAACTTTAACAATGTATACCTAAAACAAGGTTTGTAAACAAAGGTTTATAAACTAATTTACTTTTAAACTACAGAAAAGTGGTAAAAACTATGTAGATTTTATGAAATATAATCAGTAACTATGTATTCAATCTTTTTTTTATTAATAATAAACTAAAACCTCCGTGTTTTAACCTTAAAATATTAATTTATTATGTATAACCAAACGTAAAAAAAGTATATACTCAAAAACTTTAGCTTACAATTTTAACATATATTTTAGTTTTGTACATTTATCATACTCTTATCTTTATTTTTTAGTTTTAGAGCAATACAACTACCCTAAAAGCATCATTTCAAACATCAAATCAACGTGCTTACAGAACTAAATTAATCATGAGTGCAACTAGTATTACTGTAAAAAAAAATTAAAATACTAACTTCACATACTATTCATATAAGGTATATCTAGTAAAAAATTAAACCAATAAAAACTTCTTAATGGGTTATTAAATTTTGTAGAACTGCGGCCAGCAAAAAAAATTAACCTTGAACTTTCCCATGCGAATACTATTTGTCGGCTGACCCCTGAATTTCGCAAATTAAATATTGACATATACTAAATTTTCAGAGGCCTAAAAAAACCAACTTCTATATTAGTTTTTTTCAGTATAAATTGTACCAAGTTTTATTTACTAACAAAAAATATATTACCTAGATATAGCAAAACTACTTGCTAACAACTTTAGTTTTTTTTTTAATACAGCAGTTACCGACAAGCAGCTATCTTAAACCAGCAGATTAAGAATTGTTTTAAAATTAGTCTAAAGTCTTCAAAACTATTAGTTGACTACAAGAATTTGATAAACTTATTTTATTTAAAAAAAAATTAATTTAAATACAATTTGCTGAGTTGAAATTATAAACTTTGATACCTTAAATCATATAAATACTAATTGATATAAAAAATAGTTGTATATATGCCTACAAAAAACTTAACTATTTTTTAGAGTCAAGTTAGACGTAAAGACCTTTTTACATTTATATCTACGTATAATTATAAGTTTAAAAATAAAACTTATCTAACTTATTGATGTTTTTATAAGTATTTTGAAAGGTTATAGCTAGTAGTCGCACTGGTAATAAAAACGCTTTAAGTTAAAATGTATTTTAATAAATTTACAAGACTTATTTTTAAACAATAAGTAGCATTTATTAATTGTATTGAAACTTAAAAAAAATAAGAATTTATGAACTTGACCTTATATATAAAACCTATTATTAAAAATGTCAAATTTACAAATTATATAAACACTTATGTTATCATTTTATCAAAAACACGACATTAACTTAAAAACAAAATTGTCAAAAAAGAAAAACATCACAATAAGCAACAATTTATTTAACTGGTTTAAAATCTATTAAATTATTTTATTAAACTTGCTGCCTAATCACATTTTTTTGTTTACCCACAAAGTATAACTTTAAGTTTTTATATAATTAGTAGTTAAGATTTTATGGTTATTGATAAACTGAAAGTATTTTTTATCACAAAGCTGCGGTAAGTAGTACTTATAATGTTTATTTAAAACTTAAAAATTAATTAGATCAGAAATGAGCAAACTATTTTTAAAGGGTAGAGGTAGACCCTTGAGCTGATCTTAATCTCTAGTCGTGATTCACGTTTGTGTTGAAACTGTTATTAAGTAACAAATAATTTCAATCTAAGTTATTTTTTGTTAATAAAACTCAAAAACCAAAAAATATACTATTTCGCATGAAACTTTCTATAAAAGTTTTGTATTATAGAAAGTTCAGTTTTATTGGAGCAAAATAATTTGCAAGTTTAAACTTATTAACCACTTTTTTGCAAAGTCAAAATTTTTTGAGACAATGTATGTTGATCTAAATAATATTTAAGCTAAAGTTATTATTTTTAGATGTTTCTTAATATTGCAATTTATTAAGATTAGGCGCAAATCAAGTATTTAGAACAAGAGCTTAAATAATTTGAAATGGTTGTTTGTTTTATAACTTATTGCATTATTTATCTGATAATATTTTAATATTAGCTTTAAATTAATAACTAGACTTAATTTTTTTTTTTAATTTGTCATTTTCTCAGGTATATAAAAAACAAATTTATGTATAATTTATATTGTTATGTATACATTCTTATAAAATTTTGTTGTAAAATTGAATTATTTTTTGATTATAAAGTTCTCTCAAAACAATTTACAATATTTTACATTAATTAATAGGTAAGTTTACTTGTAGATTAATTAGGTAATATTTTTTCAATGTTGAAAAACGCAAAAGAGTAGCAGATTTCTTAAAGTATTAATTTTAATTTTGCTTTTATTAATATCTAGTTATGTTAAACGACAATTAAGTTTTACTTAAATTAAAATGTATAATACCTATAAATAAATTAATTACAAAGATTATTTATTTAAGTAAATAGTAGTCATAGTATTTTAGTTTGGTGATTATAACCGAAAAATCATTCTAAATTCTATTTCTTACTATTTTCTATAAAAAATTTATAAAATGACTGAAACGTAGCTTAGATTTTATAAATATATTTGTTTCCTATAAGTTATTGTATATAACTCAAAAATATTTATACAAATACGACAGAAGTGTTTTGCTCTGTTTTAATCGTTTAAAAAAAAATATTTTTTTATAGAAATTTAATTACAAAAAAAACTTTTAATTTTTTTATGAATGAGCATTGTAACGTGATTTATTTAAACACTCAAACTGTCGCTTATGCCTTTTTTATAAAATACAAAACAAATTTATATATTTAGTAGCTTCTTGATTGGCAAACTTTAAACACTGTCACAAACACAGTGTGATTTCTAGTATTTGTTTACAGTAGTGTAAAATAAAAATATTAAAATATCAGTAGTTTTTAATTCTTTGACTTAAATAATTTTTTTAACAAAAAAATATTTTAATTTAGAATCAAAAATGTATAAAACACGTTCAAATATAATTTGTAACTTGTTTTTTTTTCAACTTTTGTAGGCCTAAATTTAGTTTTTAATAATTTTAAAATTAATTTATATTCGAAACAAATCTAGTTTTATCAGAACGGATTTTAAATTTTTCAATTGTCAACTTGTTTGAATGTATAGTATTAAAATATATTGCTCTTTTACATTGCTCTGCTTTTGGAAGTATATTTTGAATAACTGCAATGAGCACAGTGTAAAATTGATGTAAAATTAAAAAAAAAGTTTTAGTTAAGTTTGATTTTGAAACTTTTTTTTAGAATCTGAATCAATTACTTACTAAATTTGATACTTAGTTATTATTATAGCATAATTTTTAACTGGTTGGTGCACCATAGTGATCACATTTCATAAGTTTTATTTATTTAACATAATAAGCTCACAATAATTGTCTGAGTATAAAAATGTTTACTTCTTGATGAAATTGTTTTATGTAACATTTATGCCAAAACAGTTTTGATTTTGTTTAAAATATTTCTTTAATTTATAAAACTTAAACTTATAAAACTTTCGCACACCTTTTTTTTTGGTTGCTGTCAAATTTGCACGAGCGTACAAAATTGCATTAGGGGAAAAATGCACGAGTGCATAAAATTGCACGAGTGCACAAAATTGCACGAAAATATTTTGTACTAAAATACCTTTGCATGAGGGAATAAAATTGCAAGACTATAAAATTGCAAAGAGACATTTTTGCACGAGTAAAAGTATTTTATACTTATTCATTTAGTTTTTTATTAATTTTTTAAGACTTTATTTATATTTAATTTTTGATTTCTCTCTTATCCCTAACCCTGATCCTCGGTTGGGAGCTTTTTTTTTACAATTTTTTTTAAATTAAATTTTTGAAATTTTTATTAATTGTTTTTTATTTATATTACTACTACCACTGTTATTTCTATTCTTACCCTAGGTCAGTAGTTTTTTTTTAATTCTTTTTGTTTTTTTTTATTCTGTTTTTTTATTTATTTTTATTTTTTTATATATAATTTCTTAATTTTCTTTTTTACTCCCATGCTATTTTGTGCACTCGTGCTACTTTCTCTTTGTGGAATTTAGACCCGTTCCACTTTTTTTCAGACCTAAAAAGTTCACTAAAAATGTTTGCAACAAAAGTTTTGCATTTTTAGTTAGTGTGAAACTTTATCAAAGTTTACTGCCAGTTTTCATACTTTTTTGTATATATTTTGTTTAAGTTTTAATGTATGGCTAAATTAATGATCGATCAACCGAACTTTAAAAAAATTCTTTACCGCCAGCTTTATTTAAAATATTAAGGCTAAAACTTTAATAACCAACTTCTTTGAATCATAATTTCTTTATACTTTTATTACATTTTTATAAAATAAGTTGTTGTTTATAGAAACTTTTGTACATAAGTTTTTATGAATAATAATTTAGATTATTAACATCAAATCAGTTTCAAGTTTTATTTATATACACACTTATTCAAATTTAATTTTGTTTTAAACTCTAAATTGTTATGTTTACCAAAACATAAGTTTTAATCGAAAAAATGTTTAGCTTTATTTCTTTTGTTAAGACTTTAAAAGTATAGCAGCTATTTAGCAAAAAAAATAACTTGACTTAACATACTTAGAGATTTTAATGAAATACATATTGATTTTTATTGTAAATAAAACAGCATAATGTATATATATTTTTTTTTTAATTTCGCTAATATCAACTGAGACTATTAGTTATTTAAATAAGTTTTATAAGTCATTAAGCAGTTACTTGTCAACAATAATAAAGTATTACTTTTTATTTATTTGATCTATTTAAAAAACAAACAGCTAGTAGCTCTAATTTAATTCACAATTATCAATTTTATATACATATTGTTTGTTTAAAATTTTAAACAATTTTTCTTTTCGCAGCTTTACAAGCAAAAATTAATTTATTTAAAAAACTACTGTTTATATGTAATCCTTAAAATAAGTTTATCAACTTTTTAGTTTGATTTTATAATTTTTATCGACCTGTCTTTCAAACCACATATATAGTTTCACACATGTATTTTATTATATTAAACTCTATAATTAATAATAACCAATAAAAAGCTTCGAACACTGTATGAGAAAATGTGCATATTAATAAATATTAATAAATAGAGCATCTCGATATTATTTTGGTTTATTTTAATTTCAGTAATGCTATTTACATACAATTTTCTGAATTAAAAGTAAAAATTTGAAATTTGTATTTTTTAATGTCAGATTTTATAGAAGATCAGTAAATAACTACAAATTAAAAAATATATAAATAATAACTTATTCATTTATGAATTTAATAATTTAAAGATTTACCTAAAAAATATTTACTAACTATTTTGAAAATAAAATAAAATCTTTAAATTAAGATTAAAATGAAAAAATTACGATTAATATAAAAAAGACGTTTCTTTAAACATCTAAAAATACAGTAAATATTATAGATTCGAAAAGCATACAGAGCAAACTACACTACCACTTTATTTACATAAAGTACCAAAACATTATTTACTACGTAACAGTCTGTTGGATTGTTATAAAACAAAAGCAACATTTGAGCTATGAATATCCTTCTAAGTAAAACAGTTATATTGAGCACTCTAACTAATCTTGTTTTTTATTTATATATAGTTAAAATATGAGCATTAAATCCTATAAGAAGGTAAGTTTTTTTTTCTTCAGAGCACATGTATATAAATAAGAACATTAAATATTTTTTCCACTTAAGTTTTTTCTTTCTTTACAAAGTATTTTAACTTTTGTAGCTTTAAGAATACTATTCATTGATAAATTTTGTAAAATAAAATAACGGATCACTAACGGATCACAATTAGGAATAAAATAACTTTTAAATTAATTAGATGTATTAAAAAGCCTCAATTTACAATTGAAAATAAATGTTTTTTTAATGGAACTGTTGAGTAGTAGAAGTAATGTAAAAAGTAAGTATTATAGTATTTTATTTTCTAATGAAAAAAAACCTATTCAGAAAAAAAGTAGTTACATAAGGAGTAGTAGGACTTACGAACTACTTAATTAACGTAAATTGATGTTTACAATGTTATCTAGCTGTTATATAACTTTTTAAACAAAACTGACATTAAGATAAAATGCATTATATTTTTGTTTATAGGTTGTAACTAGTTGGTATACTGGCATAAAAATCTAAAAGTTAATTATATTGATATGTAAAATAAAATATTTATATCACTTGTAAATTTGTAAAATTTAACATTATAAAAATCAAAATGTCCATTCAATAAGCTTCACAAAATTGTAGTTAAAAAAAATTATAAATGGAAACCAATCATGATATCGTCAATAAACATCTGATCTGATGATATTGATTATTTTTAAAATATGCTTTTGTAAAACACACTGTAAAAAATAATAATAAATGTTCAATGAAGTTTAGTGTTGATGAGTTGCTACTTATTGGTTTAGTATTTGAAAGATAAAAATTGATCGGTTGTTACTTAACTGATTACAGAATAAAAGTATTTGGTTTTTAAAACGATTTTTGTCGTAAAAAAATTTGTATAAAAAGAAACTAATAAAAAAGAAAAAAAGTTCTAACTTTAATTTTTGAAGCGCTAATGACGAAACATATCAAAACTCACAGACTATAACTTACGAACAAAACTTTTAAAGATAATATTTGTTAAATTTATAGTCAACAACAAATTTCTGAATTTCAAACACTGTCACGAACACAGTGTATAACTTTTTTTTATTTTAATCAGCAATTTTTATTTTTATAAATTAAAAGAAAAAAAAACTACAATTGTTGTTTTTAAATAAATGCAACATTTAATAACTATTATGAAACCTTAAAAAATCTAAATAGTGTAAAAAGTATAAAAATATCTTCAAATGACTATCGCTAAAAACAATAAAATACAAAAGCTTTTATATTTCTGAGATATCTAAAAATCTCAAAAGTCATTAATCCATTTCACTTTGAAAAAATAGTTAAAGAAAAAAAATTATAAACTTTTACTTTTAAATAAAAGTACACTCAGAAACTCAGTGCAAAAGACACTCAGTGCAAAATAAAAACAGGTATATTTTACGCTTCATGTTCAATAGATACACAGTAACAAATAAACAATAAACTTAGCTTACGTAGTAACAAAAGTAATCATCATGAACAAACATTAGTTACATACAAAGTTAATTACACAAAACTAGTCAAAATTCTTAATGTTAGGGCATAATAAATACAAATATAAAATGACCTGAAATAGTATTAAGGTAAATACAGCAAGACTATAGTTAAATTCTTTACCTACTAGAAGTAGGTTTTCTATCTAAAATACATATAGTTTCATTATTGACTAAATCAATAGCGTTAATATTTTTTTTAAGTTATCTTAAATATCTCCAAATAGAAATTTACAGCACAAATTTGATTGCTCAACAAATGTTTAGTGATAGCAGACCTATTCTTTGCATTCATAAGTCGTATACTAAACTAAAAATTAAAAGAAATAATAAAAAATCAGTAAACTACTAAGATTAGACAATTAGGTACATTTTTACGTAATATTTTAAAAACATAAAATGAGTTAGTCGCTTCTTACTCAATTAATTGCAGTATAAAAAAATGTAGTTTTTTAGTACAATTGATGTCGTTTGCTATTTCACAATAACACATACTATTAATTACCTAACTCAGTTAAACTTTAAAAAATAAGTTTAAATAATTAAGCGCTTCTTTACGAGACATACTGTTAAATTCATAAACTAAAGCTTGTGCATTATATTTTAAAACAAAGTAATTTTATATCACATAATCAGGTCTCTGCAATTGAATTTAAGACGCTGTCACGAACACAGTGTAAAATATATATCAAAAAGAAAAATAATGTTCATTTCAGTAGAAAAATATTAAATAAAAAATTTAATTAAATAGATCATCAATATATGAATTTTCTAATAAGTAAATATTAAGTAAAGGTTAGTTTTGTACAATAATGTCATCTATTTACTTATTTAGTAAAATTAGGAAATTGTTGTATTTTTAAATTAATAACTATTTAATATAATTTGTATATAAGTTGTAGAATGTGTTTCTTTTATACATATTAAACATAACTTTAAAATAACATATCAAAGTAGCATTAAATTAGCTACAATGATATATAAAAAACAAAGTTTTGTTTGTAATAGACTTTCATAAACAGTAAAATCAAAAGAGTAAAGCATTCTAAATCCAGGTTGAACTTTTTGTACATTTATTTGATGTAATAAAAAACGCAAACTATTTTATTAAGTTTTGCTTTGTTTTTTTTAAGGACCGGCTGGCTAACTTTAACAAAAATATACAAAAATCATTAAAAAGAAGATTGCAACTGTTTATTAGCTTCTATCTAAATGATTTATCTGAAATAAATCCGTTTTTACGATTAAAATATTAGAAGATAAGTAAAAAAAGCCCTTTCACAGTAAAAAAATGTGTTTTTAAAATATTATTTAATTAAATTAAATCTTAAGTAGGGTCTACATTTTTAAAAGCATTACCCAATCTAAGTTTTTTTTTTTTCTTAAGTAAGCTTGATGATAATATAAAAATAAAGTTATATATTTTTTAAAAATTACACTATAAATTGACTAAAGTTTAAAAAATAAAATTATTTTTTTTTATCAAACTTGAATTAATTCAAGTCTATAAAAACAGCTTTAAACACATAAACAATTGCTCGTACTTTACTTACAAAATTGTTAAGTTTTTTGATAGTTAGCTTATCAACATCTGATTCATTTAAATAAATGTCTCAAACACAGTTTGAAAAATGTTTACATAATAACTTTAATAGTAACAGAATTATTTTATTTTGGTATTATTATGATATTACTATAAAAAAAAAAAAAAAATTAATTTAAATTTAATTAATTTTTATTAAATTAATTTCATTAAGAAAAACAAATACTACTATAGTAAACATGAATACATGTTTTTAAATTGATTATTTTATACTATTTATTAAATTTATTTTAAAACATTTTTATCAGCTTAATACTACTCAATTTTTGCAAAAGTTTTATTTTAAAGTGTTTTTATCAAATAAATATTGTTTTATTATTTAACTTACTTACTTTATCGTAATATTATTTTATAACTAAGTTATTTTGTGAAAAAAAAATTTCACTGAAAAGATTACAAAAAGTATTTATAAATGTAAGACTTAAGTAAAAATGAAAATGGGCTAGTTTTCTACTTTTAATAAACAAAATTTATAGTTGTAACAATTTTTACATAATTGTCACAATTCAAATTTAAACTAACTTAACATTTTTTAAGAAACATTTTACTCTTAAAAGATATCGTTTATGTCATTTTTACTTACAATATAAGTAAAAATTGATATGTAAATTTTAAGTTTGTGAATCTTCACTTAGGTATTTTTTATTTAATAACTGATATAAAAAGTCTTAAAAGCTATAAAAATTTATTACTTTATTATTTAAAAATAGCTTTTGATCACACTTTTCATCATATATTTCTATATAATATAACTTTAGTAAAAAACTTTTTACGAATTGTTAAATTTTTGTAATCATTAGTATAATTGAAATTTACGTTCTTTAACCACAATTCAAATATATCGAACTAAATATTTATACACAAAAATAAAGTACAATTAAAACTAAAACTGTAATTTAATAATTGTCGCATTTTTATTTCGTCGCAGTTCTGCAATATTATAAAGTTATGTACTTTGTGACGTCACCTATCAAGCACACAAACACTTGCTTTAAAATATTTTATGTCAATAAAACGGTTATAATGCACATTGAAACATATGGAACATATTCCACAGTTGTTCATTTTAAACACTGTCACGAACACAGTGTACAATTACAATTTTAGTTAAATACGCAAATGTTTGAAGTCGTTGTATCGTTGTATTATCAATCATTCTTAGTAGTATGTAATAAATATTCTTTTTAAAACCAATTTAAGATAATGTTAAAACTAAATCGTTTATACAAAATAAGTTAACTTGAGTTTAAAAAGTATTTTATAGGTTTAAAGCCATACAAAGATTAAATAATGCTGTCTCATCAAAATAGCAATAATTCATAATTTCGGTTATTTGTATCATTTGTAACATATTTTTTTAGCAATTTTGATGTAAATATTTTTATTAAAAAGATAAAAAATAAATGAAAAAGAAATCTTAGATGATGTCATTATTTGTATACAAACTGAAACTTCTTTTTTGTTGTCTTTTGAAACTGTTAATTTAAATGTATTTTTAGTTTTAGCAACGTACAAACATCAACTTCCAAAATACAGATCGAATCTGAAGTATGTACTCTATTTTGATGTTTAAATAAATATCAAGCTTGTGAGAATAACGTGTAGATACAACTTGAAAGGTTTTATTTAGTTTCGGAACTACCCAAAAACTGTTTTATTTCGTAAATTTTATTGCATCAAAAAATATAGTTATTGTTTTACGGTAGAGAAAACAACTTTAAAATATTTTACTAAAATATAACTAAGCACGATACAGTGTTTTTGTTTTTTTTTATTCTTGGTATAAAATGTTTAACAACTCCCGAAATTATAAAAACATTATGTAAAGATTAATGAACTTTTGAAAATAAGTAAAATTGTTTCTAATATTAATCCTGGTTTTATTTGTTGATTAAAGTGATAAAAACATAGAAATGTTTGTTTTTTATATTTTACTTATAATACAATATTGCAGCAAAATTTACAAACTACAGGTTGTATATAAAGCTTTAAAAATTAAAAATGTTATATTTCTTAGTAATGCAAAATGGATGTAGTTTAAAACACTGTCACGAACACAGTGTAAAATATAAGTTAACAATATCAGCACTTTTTTAGTTTTATCATGTTAGCGTACATTTTAAACAGAAAAAGTTTGTTGTTTTTAACTTAACTTCTTAGATAAATTTTTTCATATAAATGAAGTTTAAATTAAAAATGCCTAAAATAATTAAAAAATATGTTTAGACCTTACAAATTTAATTTAAAGTTAAATAACTTTAGAGGTACTTAGTTTAATTTTTATTTCTAATAACTAATCATAATACATAAAGGAAAATTATTTGTTTTTAACTGTAAAAGTCATAGAACTTTCCTTAATAATATAGTAAAAATGTTTAAGGTAGAAAATATAAAAAATAAACAATCAAATGAAAAAAAAAAATAATTATACTATACTAATTATTACGAATATGCATACGAACGTTAAATTCATACCACACAATATATGTTGCTAATTTTCATAATACTACAAAAAAATATAATCAAATTAAGTTTGTAATGACAGTGCAAAATTCTTTGCATTGTCATTGTTTTGGAGATATTAAGAGTTTGACACTTTTCATTGCACGAGCCAATGAGAATCATATGATGTAATGTTTCAAACTAAATACTGATGCAACGGGGCGTCAAGGCGTGATAGTCGATTTCATGTAAGCAGTTAGTTGAGTTTAGGTGTGCAGCTGGAAGCAACCACATATCTTGAACTAATTTGTGAATGTTTTTAAAGTTAATGTTTCAACTGGTTTTTAATTGTGTGAATATCTAAGCCAGGTTTATATTTTAATAGTTTATAAAACCTTTTGCAGTTTATTGTTTACTAAAAGTTTTATTTAGTTTTTAGTTTAATGTGTTAAGTTTTTTGAAATAGATTCAAGTAGCTTCCAGTTTTTAAAGTGTTTATCATAGTGATTTATATTTTCAATATTTTGTTTGTATAGTTTTATGGTAATTTATATAATAGATTCATCACTCCAAACTGTCTTGTCTGATTTATATAAAATAGTTTTAATTAGAATTTAGTATTTATTAGATAGTAATTAAATAAGGTAGGATTAAATTATGATGGGTAGTACTAATAAGTTAAGTGTACCACAATTCAATGCTACAATTTTTTAGCTTTAAAATATATAAGAAAAACAAGTACTTAAAATACATGTAAAAAGCGTTCAAAAAGTAAAAAGTCATCTTGCAAAATTCAAAATTATTAAACTGAAAAAGATATCCTTTTTACTAGAAAATTTGTTTTATTTTACTTAATTAAGCTTTAAATATGGAATAGCATACTTTTAATAAATCATAATAAAGTCTTTATTTT
This sequence comes from Thalia democratica, assembly GCF_965202585.1. NCBI lineage: Eukaryota > Metazoa > Chordata > Thaliacea > Salpida > Salpidae > Thalia > Thalia democratica. Next base: position 32,428 of record NW_028139345.1, on the reverse strand, counting down.
TATGCTAGATAAAATTCAAATGAGTGTTGATTCCGCAAGCTGACCTAAAATAAGCATAAAAATATTTAATAACTATTTAATAAACAATTAAAGTGATGTTTTTGACTGTTAATTTAAATAGTAAATTATGTGACATTTACTACGGAAAATGTAAACTTTAATTGTTTACAATAACAAAAAAAAAACCCTATCAGTTTTTTTTGTCATTTACTAAGTAGTTTCAATAAAAAATTCTAAAAAAATGTTACGCTTGACTACAGCCTGTTTTATTATAATGGTAGAAAAATAACAGATAACTTAAAATACAACTTTTATTAATTTCAATATCGTCTAGAATTCAAAGAATAGCTATTAATGATTGCATAAAATTTAATTATTATACCTTAATCAACTTTGAATAAATAAACGTTAAAATCATTATAGCATGCAGCCACAGCAAAGTGGTAAAAATATAAAACCTAAGTATAGTTTATTTCTTAAATTAACAAAATGTATATTGATTTTATTAATAACTATCAACTCTAATTTTAATTTTTATTTTCTAAGTATACTTTATCATACTAATACCAGAAAATTATAATATATATTCTAAGCTTATGTAAATTAGTAGTTATGTTATATGTTAAGGTAACTTACTAACTTATTTTAACTTACATTTAAAAGGTAACATAAACCACCATATTTATTAACTATCTGTCTCTTATTTCTTAGCTAAAATTTTTATATTTAAATGGTTATAGTTTATTACTAAAAAACAAAAAAGATGCACAAAGTATTTGGACATAATTTTTTAAAGTTGTTCTCACGTATATTTCACATAATTTTTATTACAAAATTTAACAATTGATTGATATCATTTCATTTCTCAAAGAAGGAAACCATTACTAAAAAATAAGTTTCGTCAAATATCTTTAGCTGCAAATAGTAGTTGTACATTTACCATAAAGTTTTTTTTTTTAAATATTATAGTTAGCATTTTGACAACCTGGTTACAAAGGTTTTAAAGCATGGCAATGAGGTACATTGCTATTTACATTTAGTAAATTTATAATAACTTTTGACAAAATGATAAGCTACGAATTTCTGTTGCTTTGCATTAATACCAGATAATTTCAATTATATAAATTACAATATATAGACAATTTAAATATAAATCATAAGAAATTATTGAGTAAATATTTTGTTTTCGCTTTAAAGTTTAGACGTTTATTCAAAAAAAATACTATGTTATCAAGGACTTGTCATTTTAAACGTCACAAGATTAGTCATGCTTTATTAAAAATATTTTAGTTAAGAAACAAAATAAAAAACAAGTTTAGATAGCTGAAGACAAACGATAAACTAAAAAAAAGTTAGGCCACTAGTAATATTATATAGGTTTCTGTGTATAAATCACATAAACAAACAAGTAAACTTTAATCACTACTTAAAATGAATAAAATGCTACGTTTTGACAAAAACCTTATACTTTAATTTTTAGTATGTTTACAAATTAAATGTAAGGTTTATACGAAATCTGGATAAAACTATCTTAGGAATAATTAGAGTTTTAAGTAATTGAAAAACTTATAAACTACCCTACAAATTATTAAAATAATTAGCTTCAGAATAAAAACAATAATACAAAAAACATTGATATAAAACAAAGTTTAATACCACGCAAAAAAGCGTACTTAAGATAAATTGGTTCTTATTGATTTATAAAGAAAAATAAGTTTTCTATAAAAAAAATGCTATAAATATTTTTTTTTAATTAGTTAATATTCATTCATTTATAAATTAATATACTTTTATATATGATTCACCTTTTTTTTAATTTATGTATGACATTAAAAATAAACAGTTTGCCTGAAAAATTACTGATTTATAATTAAAAATATAGACAAAGTAACAAAAAGAAAAATAATTTGCACTTTAAGTATTTACACAATGAAATTAAAGTATTTCTGAAAAGCTATGTATGTTCTTTTTATACAAAAGCAGTATAATAAAAATTGTACTTAATTGTTATTTACTTAAGGCTTGTAGGTAGGTAAGAACTTAAAATATCCCATTCCGTTTTTTAAGTGATCTAGTATTTTGTTTAAGTTCTTTGATACATTTTTGGTTAAACTTAAATTGTTATTCAGGTTCAACCATGAATAAAAATATTAAATTTTTGAACATTTACAAGAAACGTTCATACTAGTTACATATTACTGTATACAATACAATAACAAAATTAAACATTGTTTTTTAAGTTTTATTACTTCTAACCTCTCTTTCTTATAAATTGTTGTTTTAAGAAAGTTTTAAAATAGCTTTTGTGTAGTTTTAAAAAATATTTATTTTATTATAAATAAAATCATTTAAGTTTTTATATAAAAATAAAGCTTAATTAGTATAAATCTTCATGGTTTTGAAAAACTTAGTTGAGAAATAAAAAAAAAACTAAGTTAAAGGTATAACTAAACAATTAAATTAAAACGTTTGTCTACCCTAGTGAGTTTGTCTACCCTAGTTTATTTTAAAATATAAAAATTTATAGGCAATATTCATTTTTAGCATCTTGCTGTGCTTACAAATTTTCAGAAGCAGAAGGCCAATATTTTATTAGAACAATACTAGATCATAATAGTAAGTTGTAGTCTAGTATTTGTGACTATGTAAATATTAAATCTTGAACTTGAATTCTAATAAAAAAAAACAATTTAATAGAATAATATTAAACCGTTTGAACTAGAATAGAATTTATTTATTTAAAAAAGCAACATGTTAATTTTTTAAGTCTATTATTTTCATTTTTGTACTGTAGAGTGGTTTTCAACTGCAATTATAAAAACTTGCAATTTTAGGTTGTGCGTTATTAGTATAAAACATAAAAGTTTGAATTCAATTGGTGGTGCACCATTTTATATTTTGATAAACTAAACACATCTTATAATAAAGAGATTAAAAAAGCCAACGAATGTTAAAGAGTTTGATCTGTAATATTTAGTTTTAAACGAATATGTTATTAATGTTTAAGTTAAACTATAAACTAGGAACTACAAAAATATTTATGAACTTAAATGTATTTAAACATAGAAGGTCTTAACTTTCACAATGTTTAAATTTAATTAATATGCGAAGCAAATAAATAAATAAATTAGTATTGAATGGTGAATAAATGTTTGCATAGATATTTTGTAAACATTTATATTGCAAATTAATAAAAAAATGGATAGTGTACTTCAAACCAAGAGGTATTTAGCATTTACTGCTTGTAGAAAAGTGTATTTCTAGTGATTGGACTTAACTATTTTAATAAATTGTAGATTCATATTGTTTATTAAAATGTTTCTCAATAATTTCTACAATTGTAATTTTTTAAAGGTGTTTGATAATTTTAACTTATTTTAGCTTACATAAACCTTAAATTGAACATTTCCTAGTACATTTTTTTTTAGATATATCTCAATTATTAAGTAATGAACAACGTGTTTAAATAAAATTATAGAAAAGTGTTTAAATAAACATTTACATGATAGCCACAAGTGTTTGCAGAAATATAGAAGATTTTATTAGCTAGTTTAATTTTGGTTACATAGTCATTTCAGTATCATAGTTTGTACCCTTTAGCGAAGTGGTAAATAATTTAAAACAAAATTTAGTTCAGTTTATTAATGACAAATAACTTTAAACAAAATGGATATTGTTTTTACTTATCATATTTTATTCTAATTCTTTACTTATATAATTTCTAAGTGTACTATATTTTAAAATATCATTCAGTTATAACTCTTATTCTAATGTTACGTAAAGTAGTAGTTATCTGATAAATAAAGGTCATTTAACAGTTGACTTAGTTACATAAATAGGCTAACACAAACATCTATATTAAATTAATTACCAGCCACTATTGTTATATTTTAATAGTTTAAGTTTATTGAACGAAAAAATAAATTGTTCAAAGTATTTTGACATAATGTTTTTCATGTTAGTTTCACGTATGTTTCACATAAATAAATATTAAAGTAAATGATTGTTTCAAATCATGCTATATCTCAAGAAATAATATCATTATATATAAAAATTAATGAAGAATACCTGGTGTACTAAGAACCTTATGGTTATCGAGTCGCATACCACGGATATCTTTTAATGTCTTGTCCAGGACATAAATTTCTGATATTACATTTAGTATGTTAACAGACTAGTAACATAGTTTTGTAAGCATAGCAAACTTATAGAATTTTATTTTAGAGCGGTGTTAGTTTCTATCACATGTTTTTTTTACTGTACAAACAGTAGGCTTTATACATTAACTATACTGCTACTTATCGTTTTAAATCTATAACTTTTTTTTTTTTTATGTTTTAATTAAGAGCTTTATTTCATTAATACAAAATTATAATTGCTTTCTAATTTTAAAACTTTTATGTTCTTATGTTAGCAACAGCATAAGATTCTATCTGTCAACATTGTTAGCTTACTTGGACATATTTTTAATTTATTCTTATTAGTTACTTATACGTAAAAATTAACAAACAATTTTTTTTAGTTAATTATAATACTAATTCTCTAAATTATACTGTATTTTGATAATAAAGGCTTTGTTTATTAATTTAGATATTTTTAAGGTCTGTCTAAAATATGTATTCATTTATACAGTCTAGGTAATAAAAACATTTATTAGTTAAACATGTATTAGTAATAGCAAAGCAGTTTCTACTATTGCAATTACATTTAGATTAAAAATATGAATACTGTATTAAAACATAGAGGAACTTGACTTTTTTCTCTGTTTCGAAATAATTTTCTCTAAAAAACTGTGATTAAGTTTATAACAGTAAGAGTTAAAAAAAAAAGATTTGTTAATTCAAAAATTAAAAAAAAAACTATATAAGTACGAGATTGTTTTATAATTAGTATAGCAAAAAACTTTGAATGTTTAGTTAAACCAAACACTGAAGTTTTTTTTTAAACAAAATTGGTGTATAAATCTACAAAGTTAGAAAACTTTGTTAGCTTTAAAGACAAAGAATATAATCTAATCTAAATTTTAAAAAAAATTCAAAATTGCTAAAAATGCTTTTACACCAACTATTGTGAAGTAATTAAAATATTATCGACTAATCTTTTAAAAACATTGATGATCGAAGAATAAAAATGTTCGTTTGGTATTATACTTAAAAGTTATTACTAAAGTACTTAAAATAAATGTGTGATTAAGTGAATTCTATTATTGAAAACACTTGTACAACTTTTATTTCAAATACGATTTACCTTTTCAATTTTAAAATAATCTTAGATATCGTAAGTTTTACTTTGTTATCAATTTAATTAAGTAGAATATTACTAAATACTAACTTATGAAAGTCATATTAAAATATTCATACAACAACCAAAAGAGTGTCAGCTTTTACTATAACATTAAATTTTCTAATTTTTTGTTAATATAGAGTTATTAAAAAACATAATTAAAGTTTAAGAAATTAAAATATATAAAAACAAATTAAACAAATCTAAATTTAAAAGTCATAGTTTTTCATTATAGTAAAAATAAACGATCAAAAATATTCAAATTACTTTCTATAAATCTAACTATAAATTCTGGAATAAAAACTTAAAAATAACAAACTTTTCATCTAGTTTTAAAAATGTTACATATTAAAAATTATAATGTAAAAAAAATATATAATCACTACTGAAATGTTTTAAAATGTGATAACCGTATGTAATTAGAACAATTTAAGTTTTTATGAAACTTAATTAACAAATAGTTGAACTATTTAAATAAGCTATATAATTTTATGTCCTTTTTACAAAGTTCGTCAAATCAAAAGAAAAATCGTTTGTGCTTTACACAAAAGTTTAACACAGCGTTAAATAAAAAATAATAGTTTTTGATAAAATTTTAAAATCTATAACATTATTTGCAAATAAAGAGCTTTACTATTATTGAAATTTTTATTTTTACTAGATATGTCAGATATTGTTTTTAAACTTAATTGTACTAATAACTTCGAAGGTTATAACTTTACTTTAACATCTTTTGAACTTTTTTTATATGTAAAACATACATATATAATCTAATTATTAATGGTAATTTCACTTCTAAAAAAATTAGTTTGTAAAAAAAGTGAAATGTTTTATTTTTTCTGACAACTTTTTTTTTTTCTGTTTCTAGTAAGAATTGTATTTTTGTTTAAGAAATCTTACTTTTTTTAATAAACTTTGTACTTAGTTTTCTTTATTGTCTAGAGTTAAAATATTTTCTTCGTTTCATGAAAACTGAAAAAAAAAATTTACTATCATTATCATTCTTGTGAAGTAGATAATAACCAAAACTAAAAATCTTATTTAATAATCGTTGCGTTTTAAAACTTGATTTAAGTTTACAATGATTCAAAATAATTCAAAAAGTTCATAAACAGCCTAAATAGATGCACTCAAGTATTTTATAAAAATAAAGTAGTTTTATTTCAAAGCAACATTTTTTATAACTGTCACGAACACAGTGTAGAATTGTTTTACTAAGTTTGTTAAATATCTCAATTTTCTGTGAATAAACTTATTAATAAAAAAGTGTTATCGTTAAAAATATGTATGTATAATGTTTGGTGTTTTTTGTAAACAGCATTTTTTCTAATCATTAAAAAAAAATTATTGAAATATGGTAATCTCTAGGTCACCCGTAAATGTTAATTAAAATAGTAGCTGAACTAAATATATTTATCTCAATATTTTTTTTTTGTTTTAGCTTGATAAACGTAATTGAATACTTTTAAAGAACAATTGCACGTTTTGTGAAGAATGACGAATCACTGCTTATAACAATTTTAAACAGTATATGCTTTTATTATAGTCTTTTAGTTAAGTATTGTATATATTTTAATAAGCTAAAATTAGAATTTTTATCAATATATGTTTAACTTTACTTAAACAGCTTAACAAGAAATTTATAGTAACTTAATAATTTCCTTGAAACACTTAAACTTGAGATTAATTATTTAAATTTTTTGCACTATATAAATATAAAAAACCAAAACAAAGCTAGTCAATAAATTTAACTATTAATTGCGATGAAACAAAGTTGTATTAAAATTGTTGCCAGGACATATCTTAGCTTAAATATACAACCGGTCGGATAATACAAAAACCTTGAAACTACACTATAAAGTGTTTAACAGTTTATCCGATTCTATGATTACAATTTTAGTTTTGTAAACATTTAATCCCGTATTTAATGTACAGGTAAATTTTGACTGTAACAAAAAATAATTTTAAAAAAGTTTTCAAGCCTGAATTTTATTTTTGTAACTAGAACAAATCTTTTTTTGATTTATAAGTAATTTTGATTAAAGTTTAGATAAAAACGATAAATCCTTGTCCACAAGTTTGTTAATTATACTATTAATATTAAATTTCAATAAAAGTATTTAGTTTTAAGAAATTGGGTCTGTTTATAACTGATAACTCCTAAAATTTTGATAAAACTTACTTTAGAAAAAAAGTTTTAGTATCCTGTTTAATTGATACTAAACTAGTTACTGGAATTCTTATAATTCTAATGAAAACAAACGAATTTTGTTCATTGTTTACAATACCTAAAAACAAAGTTTTACCATTTAAAAAAAAACAATAAAAAAAAAACTATCACACAAACTTAGTGTTTTTATAATTTTTGTAATAGTTATTAAATTTTAACAACTTATACGTATAACCAACAAACTTTTGTTCCTCATTAAGTTTTAGATGAGTATCTTTAAGTAAAATAAGCAATGAAGAAACTAGATAAATTAAAGTTTCTAGTAGATGTAAAAAGATCTTTAACACAAAAGGTAGTTGATTCTTAATAATCGTATTAATGCTAAACTGTTAATAAATACTTTTCTCGGTGTCTTAAATTTTCAACTAGCAGCTATGCTAGCAAAACAGTAGTAATATTTTAATAAACTTATGCTTTTTAGATTAAAATGTATAAGTTACAATGTTTTTTTATTGTATGTTTATAAGTTTACAATAAAACTTTAATATTATTTTCTTAGTAATAGCAGAGGTTATCAGTTATATACTTTATTTTATTTACATAATCTTAAGATTTAACAAAAAATAATTAATACTAGTTTGAAAATATTTGGTGAGCAGAACAGTTAGTAGTAGAAAAAGTTTTAGTATTTTATACTTAATAACGATTTACTTCGATTAAGTTTTAAAATAGAAGGGTCGGTAAACTTTTTTTGTTCACATACATACTAAAAAGAAAATTTTTGTATTCCTTACTGTAGAATATATTTTCTTCAAAAGACTGAAGTTTTTTTTTCAAATAGAAGTAGCTACTAACAGGGGCTACCTTTTATACTTTAGTTAGGTGATGCAGAAAACTTACAATTATTTTAATTAACTAATTTTTCATATTTTGAAATCGAATTTAAAAAGCAAAAATACTTAAAACGTAACATACTGCGTGTAAACAAAAGTAATTTTGAAAGTATGATTTTAAGTGATAACTTTTAATAAGTTTTTTAATGATTTCTCTATATTTATTGAAACTTACAATAAAATAAATAAGTTTACTTCTTTACATATATATTTATTTATACTAATAGCTTAATAGCGTACTAGCTGTAAAATAATTAAGTTAATTAATTTTGAAATTTTTTTTAAGGTTACCATCTAATTTGTTTAACTATTTATCATTTGGGTAGAGATGAACAGTTACTCTTATAACTGATAAAGATTAACTTAACAGTGAAAGAAATAAAAAAACGTTTTATAAATTTGAATCAATAGAAAAATCTTTTCGTATCTTGAATTTGTACCTTAGAAGTTGTGTTTAAAAAAAGTAGTTGTTTTAAAACTGAAAGCCTTTAAATAAACCGTTTTTTTTTTCTTATTTTCGGATTTTAGTTTAAAAGTAGACTGTGTACCTTTTTTAATTTGTAAAACAATTATTTTTATTTTTTTTTTTTATTAAAACTTTAACTATGTTAGTCTGATTCTTACTTTATAAAAAAGTCGCAACAACAAACACATTTATTTAGCTAAATAATAGAAATTAATACTTTTATGTATTGTTTCAATCGGCATACAGATAAAATTTTATGGCTTTTTAAATTTCTACTTTGTTAATAACAAATCAATTCACTTATTCATGTGTACTATGTTTATTTAGGACAACGAAGATTATATATGTAACAATTTAACATTAATATGATTAGTAAGAATCAGCTACCTTTTTGATATTACTCTGTTTAAAATTACTAAAAACTTGGTTTATTTTTTTTAATTCACTACATTTGGAGATACTCATCAAAAATTTAAAAGTTAATTGTAAAAGTTAGTCGATGTTCGTGATGCAGTTTTTAAAAATTTATAGACTTCATACAAAAGTTAGGTAAAATGTTTGTAATTTTTTATTTATTTGAGTTTTTTGAAAGAGTAAAACTTTGTTTTTAAGTATTGCAAAAAAAGTACTTTATTTAGTAACATAAACCTTTAACTCAACAAGTAGTTTTGTACCACTCAAACAGTTTTGTATAAATTTAACGTTCCTAACACTTTAACATTCGTTTTTTTAAGATTTATCAATTATAAAAAATATAAATTGCTTAAAACAAATCTTGTTTTAATGAAAAAATGTTCTAGAATACAAATTAAACAAGTTGTAATACTAGTATAATTAACAAGCTTATGGACAATGATTTATCCTTTTTATCTAAACCTTAATCAACATCATCTACTAATTATTTTTTTTAAACCGTTATAAACTAGCTACCTATTGTTGTGGTTACAAAGCTGAAATTTAAACTAGACAATTTGAATAGTTATTTATTTCATCTACTTTAAGTATGGTATGAAATGTTTAGAAAACTTAAAATTTTTGAATTTGCGAT
>NW_028139345.1:0-22468 GCF_965202585.1 Thalia democratica | reverse complement strand
AAAATCTAAACCGTTTTAGCCAAAAAATATCAATTAAAGATTTGTTCTGAAACTGCTGATAATAGATAATAAAAAACAAATGTAAAAATTTACAGAAACTTTAATACTTTAATACAACTAAAACTGTTCTAAATAGTTATTATCAAAATAGTATATAATTTTTATCTATAACAATCATTCTGTAAAAACTTGTTGGTAACTATTTGAAGCATTTGTTTACGGGACAAAAACAATAAGTTTTTTTTTCTTTTTTTTTTTGTTTTTAAAAATATATATTGCATATTTAATTAACTATTAAAATATTATTTAAAGGTTTTTAAGCAAATGTTTAAAAGCTAAAATAATTAATTACGCTTATTTAACTGTTTCGTTTTTATAGGCTTAGTTTCTAAAGAAAGAGAAGATGTTTTTCTCATTTAATTTTATTTAACAGTTAACTTTGAAGAATCATTATCATATGTTTCAAATGTAAAAAATAACATTTTGCTTAAATGATTTTTCTTTTATGAATTTTTACTATTCTGTATAACAACTTATACTCGGTTTTCAAATTAAGTTAAAATGGAGTATTAAAAACATTGTTTATTTTTTAAACTTTTATAATTTTTTTATAAAGTTTAAATATCAATACATTGAAGTTACGAAGAAATTTTGAGCTTTTAGTGTTTTATTTTAAAACCTAACATCTATTAAGATCTAGTTGTGACAAAACAAAATAGTAATTTTAGTAAAAGCTATAACTAATTTTTATCTAAAAACTGTTTTTTTTTTGTTAGATTTAATTAGCAAATAACCATGTAGTATAAGCATTTTTCAATGCTCCAAAAATTAGAACTAAAAAATAAGAAGATATTAATTGTACAACACTAAGATATATTTAAAATTGTAATCTAATGTTTGTGAGTATATGATTTTACATTTGGTTATACAGAATAAAGTAATTTTTAAGGGTAAAACGAGGAGGAAAAAAAGTTACGATTACTGCGTTAGTTCAATACAAGTAAAACTTGAAAGCGCTAACTTATATTTTATTTTAAACTATGTTTTTTTTAACAATAAAAGTTTTAATTAGTAAATAGACTTCAAACCTGTTTGATTATAGACAATAGTTTTGTTAAACTAAGAAATTAAATCAATTTCTAATGCATTGTGTGTAAAAGGTAAAAATGCGCAGTAATAATCTATAAGTTTTTTTAGGTTTTATATTTTGATTAGTCAAACGGGCATTTATTTTACAAATTATCTATCAACTTCAAGTTTGAAAACTTTAGTAGTAGAACATATTTAACATTTAAACAATGTTTATAACTTTAAATTTTTGCCAAAGCGTCTTTGTGCAAAAGTGTACTTTTTGACACTTACCCAAAAAAATATTTACAAAAATGATCTACATAGTTCTACGTTAGTCTTGTTTTTAATATTAAATATCAAAAAGTTATTGTTATTTTTTTGCAGCAAGTTATCATCAGATTAAGGTATTTATAACTTGTTATAAGAACTAGTTTAAATATAGTTTAACGATTTGAAATGTTTAGTTTTGTTAATTTTCATTTTATTAAATGTTTGTTTTTTTTATTTAATGATGTATATAAATTTAAAACTGCATATATCTAAAGATTAAATTGTAAGTGCCAAAGTGATTTATAAAATTACTTTAAAAATTTGTTAAATACAAAAAACTTTTTTTGTTTAATTATAAAGATGATAATTCAGTATCAATCTTCTAAATTTGTTTAATTATTACTCATACGAAAAAGAAGTTAACATTTAATTATTCATTTCTTAAACTATATTTCAATTTTAACAAACGTTTTCAGGGTCAAAGTATTACAGTTTTGTTTAATGAAGTAGTTAAAAAAGATTTTGTACAAGTTTTGTAATAATTAAATTGGCTAGCCGGATTTTATATAAATTTTGAAAATGCTTAGCGGGCCGGATCATCCACTTGCGGGCCGGATCAATGTTATCCGCGGGCCGGATTCCATTTAAAATTAAAAAAGGTTTGGGGGCCGGTCATTTTCACTCTGCGGGCCGGATCCGGCCCGCGGGCCGTACGTTGCCCACCCCTAATGTAGTATAACAATTTAAGAAAATTTATATTTGTGAGATACTTGATTGTTTAGAACTACAACTTAATACTTAAGTTTTGAATAAAATATTTAGTATTTTCAGAACATCGTAACAAGCGATTTAGTTCAAATATTTTAATTTTTAAAAATTTGCTATTGAATTAAAATTCAAAGTTGCTATATTGTAAAAATATAAAATCTTTAGATAATGTTTTTTTGTTACTATTATTACCTAACGTAGAAGTTGTTAAAATAACTATAACTCGTTTATTATCGAATTTTAAGTTTTATAATAGTTAGGAATATTCTTTTTAAGTTTATAAGAATTTTTTAATGTTGTTATATATTTAAAACCAAGTTTTGTGTATCAATTTCAAACTTCAATGTTTTAGTTTTAAATTGTACATATAAAAGATTAATTAGTGCATATACTTTTAAATATATATTTTACACTGTGTTCGTAACAGCGTTGTAAATTCAAGTGGTTCGACCTGATTATATGATACAAAATTAATTTGTTTTAAAATATAATGCACAAGCTATAGTTTATGAATTTTAGACTATGTCTCGTAAAGAGGCGCATAATTATTAAAAATTAAAATTTAATTGAGTTAGGTAATAAATAGTATGTGTTAATGTGAAATAGCAAACGACATCAATTGTACTAAAAAGCTATATCATTTTATACTGCAATTAATTGAACAACAAGCGACTTATTGATTTAATGTTTTAAAATATTACGTTAAAATGTTACGTACCTTTTTGTTTAATATTAATAGTTTACTGATGTTTATTATTATACTTTATTTTTTAGTTTAGTATACAAATTATGAATGCAAAAAATATATCTGCTATCCCTAAACATTTGTTGAGCAATCAAATTTGTGCTGTAAATTTTAATTTGGAGATATTTAAGATAACTCAAAGTTTTTGTAACGCTTTTGATTTAGTTAAAATGGAAACTATATACATTTTAAATAGAAAACTTACTTTTAGTAGGCAAAGAGAATTTAACTGTAGTGTTGTTATATTTACCTTAATATTATTTTCGGCCTTTATATTTCTGTATTTATTTAGCCCTAAAATTCAGAATTTTTACTAGTTTTGTGTAATTAACTTAGTATGTAATTAATGTTTGTTTATGATGATTACTACTGTTACTATATAAGCTAAATTTATTTTTTTTTTTGACATATATATACTGACCAAATAGCGTAAAATATACCTGTTTTTTATTTTGCACTGAGTGTCTTTCACGTATTCTTTTAAAGAAAAAAATCATAATTTTTTTTTTAAATATTTATAGATTTCTCAGAAATATAAAAGCTTTTGTATTTTATTGTTATTTTCCGATAGTCATTTGTAAACAATTTACACTTTTTAGGTTTTTTTAAGGTTTCATAACAATTAATAAATGTTGCACCTAACAAAAAAAAAAGTAATTTTTTTCATTAAGTTATACAAAAACAAATTGCTGATTAAAATAAACAAAAGTTATACACTGTGTTCGTGACAGTGTTTGAAATTAAGATATTCGTTGTTGACTATAAATTTAACAAATATTAAATTAAAAAACTTTATTCATATGTTATAGTTTGTAAGTTTTGATATGTTTCGTCAAAAAACGCTTCAAATATTAAAAATAGAATTATTTTATTTAGTTTTGTTACAAAATAGTTTACGACAAAAATCGATTAAAAAACCAAATACCTTTATATTGCAATTAGTTAAGTAATAACCAATCAATTTTTATCTTTTAAATACTAAACCAATTAGTAGCTACTCATCAACACTTAATTTCATCGAACATTTATTCTTATTTATTATAGTCTGTTTTACAAAACCGTATTCAAAAAAAAATCGATATCATGACTGTTTATTGACGATATCATTTATCATCAATTAAAAAAAAGAAGATATTTATATACATTATGCTATTTTACTTATAACAAAAATCAATAAGTATTTCATTAAAATCTCAAGTATGTTAAATCAATTTAGTTTTGTTGCTAGAATAGCTGATATAGTATTAAAGTCTCAACAAAATAATTAGAGCTAAACATTTTCTAGATTAAAATTTATGTTTTGGTAAACATACCAATTTAAAGTTTGACACAAAATTAAATTTGAATAAGTGTGCACAAAAATTAAACTTGAAACTGTTTTTATGTTATTTATCAAAATTTTTATTCATAAAAACTTATGTACAAAAGTTAAGTACCGTTTTTTGTTATGATTTATGTATCTATTAGATAATTTATAATTATTATATGTATAAAAAAAACTATTATTTTTATGAAGTTATATCTTGTCACTTAGTACCACTAAAACAACAACTTATTTTATAAAAATGTAATGAAAATAATAAGAAATTATGATTCAAAGAAGTTGGTTATTAAAGTTTTACTGATATAGTTTATTTTTTCACCTAAAATTTTTTAAGTAAATCTCAGGGTAAAGAAGTTTAAATCAGTAACATGAATCAAAAAGACTTTTAGTAATAACTTAAGTTTAAAATTTAACTTTGACGTGCTAATTTTGTTTGCAATTACCTATATTACATGCTACATTAAGTTTTATTTTTTGTGTACAACAATTCATTCAATGTTGTAGTTAAATATAAATTGAAAAGGTTGCTAATAGAAAATTTTATATTTTCTGTGTGTTTACAAACATCCTTGAGAAAGTTAAAGTGTTGTTTGCAAAGTTTGAAATATAACCTAAATTAATCTTTTTTTATCTATATCTAATCTATTATAAAATGTTATTAGATAACTTTGTTTTGAGTTTTCAATTGTGTATAAATTCGTCAGGTAAATAATTGAAAAATTTTACTCAATTTTAGGAAATACGCTTTCACCCAAACACAAGTATTAAATTTCGAAAATAAGAGTGAATAAGTTTTATAAAACTAACTAATATATTAAAAAGATTAAACAGTTATAAATAAACTACAATTCAATTAATTATATTACCTCTAAAAAAATTAAGAGTGTAAGGTAACAGAGGAAATATCAATTTATATTTAAAGTAAGGATAAAACTTTAGTGTACAATAACTATAATATATAACTAGCTGTGGTTTGAATTAAATACTTATTCGATGTCACTATTATATTGTTACATATAACAAATGATATTAAAACACTTAAACATAAATTAATATTTCAAAAGATACCAAAGAGTAAATTTTATTTATGCATCAAAATACCCGCGTTTAAAACCACTAGTTTTGCCCGTAGTTAAAATTTTAATATTTTTATGTTTAATAAGCATTATTTTGGTCTTGTATCTAAACAAATCTTGTTACCAAGCGCTTTTAATACATTTTTAAAAACGTATGTATAACTCAAATGTAAGTTAATTTAATATTAATTTTAGTCATGTTAGTTTACGAAATCATTCTTGACTTTTATGTATTAAAAACAATCACAATGTAAAAATTAGAATAACCACTAGTAAAATTTTGATAATTTACATGACTAAACAAATCTTGAAATTTATAGCAGAATAGTATTTTAGCAGTTTCAAATGTTAGTATTTTATTTAATCTTAATTTGAAAGTAGTAATCACAAGACAAAACTTTTAAACTTTAATATTTTTTTTAAAGAAAAAGATAGAAAAATGCATATGTTAAAAAAAAATAGTTTTCTTTTTATACAATTTTTGACTTTTTAAAGGCAAGATAATAAATTTTTCGTTTAAAAATTTTTAAATTAAAAAGAATGTTTTCAAATAACAAGTTGTATACATCAAAGTATTAAAAATTAATCTGCAGTTAGTATCAAAAACTTCTTAAATTTAAGGAATAGTGCATTTTTTAATAAACTATTTAGGTCTGAAGCAGAGATGCAATATTTTTTAAATCTGCACATGTCTGTATACAAATTTATGTTTTTATTTTATTAAAAAGTAGCAACTAGTTTGAAACATATTTTATAAGAGTTTTCGATAATTTTGCATTATTTTTATCAGATAAAAAATACTACTTGTTAAAAAAAGTGTATTCGATTGCCAGTACTTGTACTGGTTACAAACTTTAAAAATCTCTGCTCTTAGCAGTGATTTGACAATCTATTTGATATACGCATTTTATAACTTGCTAGATATAGTGGTTAAAATATCTTTAAGTCAACAAAGTTGAAAGGAAATATAGACTTCAAATCATATCTAATCAGTATTTGTTAGCCTTAAATTTTGCCTCATAAGTTTTAATATTGTGATGTATTACTACAGAATCTTTTTATTTTTCAAAATGTACATGTTTGTCGAATTTTAAGCTGAACACAATATAAAAAGTATTTGAACAAATGTATTTTATATCTAGTTTTAGGAGTATTTGCTTCAAAAACTTCTTTAAATATTAAACACAAAGTGCATATATAACAGAAACTATTTGTATATTTTTGACTCTGTAATTTCAATAACCTAGTAAAGTTTTAATAAGCCAAGTATTAATAAAATAAAATAAACAGTTTTTAAAGACAATAAATTTAAGAAATTCTAGATTTACAAATACATGAAAAATACATTTAATATATTGTTATCTATAAACATTCTATCTTATAAAAAAGTAAACTTAATATTAGCTAACTTTATTGATGTTATAGTTTTACTTATGAAAAACATTAAAAATAAGATTGACCTACTATTCCAAAACTAATATTAACTTCAAAACTTTTCAAACTTTACACTAGTTCAAACACTGGTTATAAACTAAATTGTAAAAAGGTAAATACTATTTCTAACTAACTTTTAGATATTTCTAACTAACATACTATTTTAATTTCTAATAACTAGCTAGATGAAGTTGTGAATAATTTTTTATCTCATATAAATATTTTATAGTGTTCAATAACTACTAATGGTTAATTATTTAATGGCGTTCGTTAAACTTATAGTATCATAAATATAAAAAGTTAGTGATACTTCAAATCAACTGATAAATTGAAAAACTTAACTTACATACTCTTATTTAAAAAAATAGACATTTATAGAAATTTTAGCAATCTAAAGTTGCTAGTAATATAGAAAACAACAGCAACAGTTTCTATAGGCTGACCGTTGATTTTAATCGTGTTTAATAAAATAATCGTAATAGAATAAAATCAAACTTATTTTATGTTTTAAAACTATAGTTTCTATGAACTCATGGAACAAAACACATGCTTAAATTATAATATGTATTTAATGTTAAAACTTATTTTTACTTGTGAAGCATAAGTATAATTTGCAATAGGTTGCTATTTTAATTTAATAAATGTTTTAGTATGTAAACAACTTGAATTTTGTATTCCATCATCTTTAGAAGTATAGATAAGTCTCATAATTACTAGTTTTCTTATTATGTTGTAAATTTCACTTATAATTTAGTTTTTATATTCAAAGAACATTATTTGAATGAATTTATTAGTTGTTTAGTTTCATACTTATTCTTCGCTCTTGAATTATTAAACTTTTCACAAATACTTCTAAATAGATTAAAATTACAAATGACGAGTTTTAAAAAGTTTTTTTAAT
Organism: Thalia democratica; assembly: GCF_965202585.1. NCBI lineage: Eukaryota > Metazoa > Chordata > Thaliacea > Salpida > Salpidae > Thalia > Thalia democratica. Next base: position 14,879 of record NW_028139345.1, on the reverse strand, counting down.
TCCACTATAATTTTTTTTACTTACTCAATAGTTTTATGAAGTTTGTGTTTTACATACAGTTTATAACTTTAAACTTGAAACAGTTAATTACGAATAAAAGCAGTGTATTTAAGGAATATATTTTATTATTATAATCTAAGTTATATGCTAGCACTTATGCTAGACTCAAACTAAGAAATTTAGAAAGCCGAATAAGTTTAAATGTTAGCATCATTTTTAAATACGTGACAGCCTAACATTTGTGTCGTAGTTTTTATTACGCTAACAAAAAAAAAATTCTAATTTGTATTAATTTATGCTGATAAAAACTTTAAAATGTGTACAAAATTATTCAATCAAAGTTTTGGGTTAATTAAAACTATACAATTAAATTTTATTTTCTATATAAGATTTTTTGTAATTTATATAGTTTATGAATTAAACTTTATTAGAAATTAAAAACTTAATAAAATGGGTTTCAAAATGCTTACAACTACTCTCATTTAATTTTGAGTTTTTATAAATCGTATGGAAAAAATGATTTACTTTAAGATAAAGTTGTCTTTATAAATTAACTTTTTTTGTTTGTATTAATTTAATTAAATGTTTATACTATAGTTTGATATTTTAATGAAAGATCTGTATTCACTTAAATTTTTTGATTTTTTTAATCCAATATTTAGAGTAAAACAACATAATAACCATATATGGACGTGAATTTTAATTTAAAATTCAAAATATTTTATAACTAATAGACATAATTATATTCATGCTAATTTTTTTTGCCATTTTACTGTGGTTAAAAAACACAACGATGTTTAAATCAATGACTTATAATATAAAAAATATTAAATGTGTGAGTTTGAAGGTAAAGTATGTTGGTTTTCAGATAACTTGAACTTAAATTATTCGTAAAGAAGAAAAATATAATAAAAAAATTTTACTTTATTTTTTTTAAATGAAAAATGTGTTGTTTTAATTCAACCTTGAGTCTTTTTAAAATTTGTTAAATAATATTCTGCTTTATTTGTGTGTTCATATGCAAAACTTTTTATAATTTAAATTGTTTATTTGTTAAATTGTTTTTGATATCTTCAGACGAGAATAACATAGTACTATAAATGAGTTTCGATACAGCAACTTTAAACGCTTAAAATTTCAGTTTAAATATAATTTTACACTGCGTTCGTGACAGCGTTTCAAAATGCTACAACTGCGGTATTTTTTGCTTAGAATACATCATTAATAAAAACTGTTTCAATAAAATTAAATTATTTGCAAGCAAGTGTTTGTGCACTTTATAGATGACGTCACGAAGCGCATAAATTTCAATCATTGCAAAATTAAATTAATTTAGAAATGCGACAAGCATAAAATAAAAGTTTAAGTTTTAATTATATTTTCCTCTTTTTAACCAGTCGGACATATTTGAATAGTTTTTACGGTTTTAATCTGTATCATATTAATGATTACAAAGTTTTAAGCATTATGTAATTTTTTTCTAACAATTTTAATACATAGTGTGGTCAAATTTGCTTTTAATAATAAAACAATAAATTGTTATTTATTTTTAAACTTTTTGTATAAGTCGATAGATAGAAAAGCTAATTATAAAAACATTTTGTGTTTTAAAATTAAGTTAGCTCGATAAATTGTTACTTGTGACATCATTCGTTTATGTTAACAGAAATATAAAAATGTTATGTACAGTTTATAAAAATTATAAATTATAATTTAATAATAGATAAATTTAATAAATTCATAGCATTTTCAATATTTAATTAAAGTCTTAACTTTGTTAATAAACATATAATTTTTAATAAAATAAGGTTGGTATGTTCATACTTCACAGTAAATTTAAAAAATTAAATTATAAAACAATATTTACGAATAAAACTTATAAACTAAACTAAACTGAATGATTGATTTTAAGCTTATTTAGCATTATCCATTCAAACTTATAAAACACTACATAATATATCTATTTTAAACTATGCGTTTACGTTGGCAAAAAGTTTTTATAAAATAAATAGTGTTATCTGTTATCTATAAAAGGTTTCAAGTATTAAACATAAGTTAAAAACTGACTACATAACATTTCGAAAAAAGAAACATGTTGAATAAATACTTATATGCTAGCATTACTGCTAACTAAAAATTCTTTAGTATTTTGTTTGTTTGTTAATTAGAATGTTAGTATTGATATAAATATTTTCCCAAGTCTTGCGTTTGTGTTTAACGTGGGATTCATATCTACTTTTCACCAAAAACACTTATAAATTACTTTCATCTGTTTGATTAACTTCAGTGTATGAAGAAAATTTACCTACTTGCTTGCGTTCATAAGTTTTTGAAAATAGCTCGAAAGAAAAAGAAAAAAAAATGTCTACTAAAATTTAAAATGCAATTAAAAGATTTGCTATAGCTAAATATTTGGTGAACAATCAAAGTTATGCTTTAAATTTCATTTTTGATGTTTTTGAGATAATTAAAAGCTGTTTTAATGTGTTGTAAAATGGAAGATATATGTACTTCAAAAATAAAACCTACTCTATGTAGTCAAAACGAATTCGACTATATGGTTGCTTTACTTACTTGGTGCTACAATTGATGTTTATATTTTTGTATTTGTTTAATTTTAAAGAATAGTTTTTTTATATCTTTTGTGTAATTGATTTTGTATGTTATTAGTTTTTCTTTATATTTATTACTACTGTTACTAATTAAGTTAAAATCATTTTACCACGTAGCATGAAAAAATCTGTTTTTTCGCAATAAGTGTCTTTTTAATACTGTTTAAAATTAAGATTTTTGTCAAAATATTATTTAACTATTTTGATAAAGTAAAATGGTGTAGTGACTTTTAAAATTTTTAGATATCTCAGAGATTTTAAAACTTTTGTTTTTATACACAGTCATTTGTAAAATGGCTACACATTTTAGATTTGTTTTCTTTAGGTATCATAATAATTTATCAATGTTGTACTAATTTAAGAAGTAGTTGCAAGTTAATTACAAAGTATTGTTTTTTTTAATTAAACAACATGTAAAACATTGAGTCGCTGATTTAAAGTTTTTTTTTTTACTTTACACTGTGTTCGTGACAGTGTTTCAAATTAAAGTCATTAAATTTGACTATGAAATAAGCAAATATGATTGTTTTTATTTTTCGCATTAGCTATAATTTGTGAACTTTATTATGATAAGTTAAAATAAGCATAAATTAAAAAAAAAAGTTTTTTGAGTTAAGTATTAATTATTTCTAGTTTAAAATAAATTATGACATGGACCGTTCTAAAAGCTATATACTTTTACAAAGAAATCGGTTAATTAACAAGCAATCAATAATTGTTGTGTTTTAAAATATAAAGTCAATAAACACTTAATTATCAACACTTAACAGCTTACTTTATTTAAATTACTAGTTCTTTTTTATTTATTTTATAAATTAAAAAAAATGATGTCATGACTGTTTACAAAAACTTTAATTATACTAAAATTTAAAAAATTTAGCCACATAAAACAAATAAAATATAATGTAAGTTTAAATATTAATTACAAACTAATAAAATGCTGATGCCAAAGAAGTGACTTAAATATATATTTGTTATAATTTTTATAACTAGCTAGATAAGCTGAAAAATTTTTTTAATTGACAAGGTTTTCAGTCAAAATATTTTTATAAATTTATACTTCAAAATAATTTTTAGAACTTCTAGTAAAGAATATCTAGTGTCGTAAAACTTGATATTATTAGCAATGTAAATATATAAATATAATATAATATTTTTTGAATTTTGCATAGTATTTTGTTTATAATTAATTAGTATACTAAAGAGTTTTTATTATTGAAAACTTATTTAAACGTTATAAAAAAACTTCGTTTTTAATTAGAAGAGTGGATGTATTTTAGACTGAATAACATTCTTTATATTATTGAAGTTTAAATCAATATAATAGAGTTGTTAACTCTAAATTTCTAAACGCCAACTAACAACAGTTTTCGCCACACTGCAAAGTTTCTCACAAACTAAAAAGGACAAAAAATTATTAAGTAATTTACAAAATTTAAATTAACGTCTTTGACTTATTAGATAATTTTAAAAATGTAGTATACGTAAAACACTATAATTATGTGTTGCTATCTTATTTAAGTTTCTTGGTAAAATAAGTTCATATTGAATTTTATACATAATTTAACAACAAACTCGGTTTGACCATTCTTTTAATCATAAGCAAAAAGGTAAAATAACAAACAGCTTATTTTAGATACATAAAACTAGTTTCAATTCAGCAATATATATAATTTTTATTGGAGATTTTGTTTATATTAATTACTATTTTTTTCAAAATTATTTTTGTTGACCCAACACAGATCTAGTTTCGCTTTTTTTACTTGAAAAAAAATAATTTTTGAACACTTACAACGAACTAAAATCGAAAGGATCAAAAAAAACTTAAAGTTTGAAAACTAGATTTTCAAAATTCCCATTCAAACCATTTAAAAGCTTATAACAAGTGAATGAGCAAGCTGAAAACTTTTATAATAGTCAATCTATAATTAAAAGTATGTCCAAGTCAGCAATTTTTGTTGATATTTCTCTTTAGTTATCCTTATTTTTAACTTTTGAGTCTTTCAGAGCGTTAGTTTTTTATAAGTAATAATCATTGTTATAGTTAAGATTTAAACATTTGAATTAAGTCTACAATTTTCAAGTATAAAGTTCTTGTCGAAGTTTTTGAAACTAATAAACTTCATAGTTAATCCGAAGTAGTATTATTTTTTTTAATATAAATAAACAAGCTTTGAATTAAATGCTGTGTACTACATAAAACTTGTTTAAATAGATAATAAGTTATGACATTCTTATTAGTTGTTTAAAAACGTTAATTTTTACTAAAGTTATTACTGATAAAACAAGTTCTTTTTATTGACAAAGTATGATATAAATAACGCTAATCTTTAACTATACAGTTTTTAAAACTTAAAAAAAAAATTAAAATCTTAACTAGTATAGATACTTGTAATTATTTATAAACATAGCTTCTGGTTAAAAAAGTAAATTTGCGAATATGAAATAGTTAAAATGTCAGTATTATTATGAGTAGCAGTAGTATTTAAACTCTTATTTAAAAAGTTATTACAGACAATTTACTTATTTTTATTTTTATTTTTAGTTGAAAAAACAACTAGTATGTTCTACTTGGTTATAAACAAAAAAAAATATATTAAAATTTAAAAAACAAAAATTTCTAAAACTTTAAATTATAATCTTATATAAAACTATAACAAACAAAGTGTTAGCACATTAATACATATACTTCAATCTTTTTGTATTGCATCTAAACCCCGTGAAAGTTTTTTGGTTAAATTCCATAATTAAAGAGGCATTAAAACTAAAACCATACATGTGAAAAATATTTGCAGTTTTGAGTAGCTAAATATGCAACAGCTTGAACCACTTGATATAAAAACTGAAAAATTTGAACTAAAATAGATTGGCAAAAAAAGTAACGTTTTAGGTGTAGTAATAACTGAAATGATTAAAACATGTTTTTTCTAATTGATTTAAAAAGTTTTGGTTAATAATAAACGCTGGTTAATTTTGATTAAAATTGTTAAAACAAATCAAGGTTTAAACATATACAAAAAGTTGCACAAAATTTTAATAAAATTTGACACTGTTAAAAAGTTTAAGTATGTTATTTTAAATAATTTTGTGATTTGCGATTACTATTTTTTTACCTTTTTTGCATTTTTAGAGATAAGAATATACGTAGCTTTAATATAACTCAAAGCTAGCAACAATGGAATTAAAAAACTTTTTTTAGGAGCTCTGTTTAATTCATATTCTAAGCTTTTTTAAAGTTTAAAACAAATTAAACTTTTAATTATGTTTTTAACTTTTAGAAATAATTGTGTTATTTTTTAAAATTTTTATTTGATATGTCATAAGTATTTGTAGCATTATTTATTACTTATAAAAAGAATTATATAAGTTATCTTAAACATAATATTTTTTTTTCTTTAAAAATGTGCATTATAACTGTAAAACTAGATAATTCCATATATTTCTAGTTGTATTTTACACTGTGTTCATGACAGTGTTTTAAACTGATGTGTTTGACTATACTAATAAATTATAAAATGTTTTTTTTTTATATTATGCGATACTTCAGTATGTGATTTAAATTGTTTTACGTCATAAATTGTTTATTTTTTTCTAATTTAATTAGTTAGTTAAAGTAATTATTGACTTATATTACGACATCAATCATTCTATATGATTAAAGACTTGATTCTGAAATTAGATATAACATTATTAGACAAATATGTACAACTTATATATGTTATCTATTACTTTAAACAACACATAAAACCAAACTAAAAATTCAAAATTGTTTTCTTCTTTTTCAAACCTTATTAATCGTTATACGATTGTTATATCATTTTGATAACTGTTATTTATTTTGAGGAAAAGAGTAATACAAAATTATTAAATACATTGAAGTTAAATACTATAAACGATTTGTGTTATTTCTTTGAATAATTATTTTTTACGTAATGTTTTATTATATTTAAAAGAAATTAAAGTTGATAAAAAACGATAAATAGGTGTAAAAATTTCGTATAAACCTCTACTCTTTTAAGTTTAGATACAAAATATTAATATATTGCTAGACTTTTTAAATATCTAATAAATGCAGTTTTATTCCACTAAGCTGTGTTGAAAACTTCTTTTAAACATTCACCACAATGCTACGGTATAAACGATGTTTTAAATTTAAAAGTTATCATCAGCCGATGTATTTTTAGTTATATACGATAAAATATGGTATCTAAAATGTAAGTTTATTAAAATGTGAGTATCATTATGATTATTATAATTCATCCAGCGTTTCTGAATAACAATTTTTTTTTCTAAGAGTTTAATACTTTTTATAGTATATAATTTTTCCTTTATATTTAAATCTGTTTATCTAAGATATTTTGGAAATAGAATTTATTTAATGTTTCAAAAAGTTTGTAAAAACGAATATTTGTAAAAATACCATTTCTGTTCTTATTTAAAATTAAATAAATTTAGAATTAATCAATTTTGTCTTTTTGATTTAAAAATATTTAAAAGAGACCTGTTTTATATGTTGCATTATCTGACCTAACAAGCTATAAAACAATTTGCTACAAATACTGATAAATTTCTCAACTCTATGTTTGATAGAATAACAGTCTTTGTTTTGTATATTTTCTACAGTATAAAATAAAATCCTTTTCGTAAAATTATTGGGTTTACTGAAATTAAAATTAAACTTTTTGTAAACTGACGTTAACACTGATCAGAGTATGAACTGTATATTCATTTTAATTTTTTTCTTTTATTCTAAACATTTTCACTTTATTAGTAGCTGTATATTGCTTTTTTTTTGAAATTCGTTTATTTTTGAATCATTATCACCATCGTTTTAACTTGATCGTTTGTTTACAAACTGATAGCATTTTTTTGTGAAAAATCATAGTTGTTAAATTACTGCGATGCACTACATTTGGTGCGTTCTTTTTGAGTCTAAATTTAAATGAAGTTTAAACTTAAAGAATTTTCATTATGGACTCTTTCATCAAAGCCAGTACCTACCGATCTCCACGCACTTGAACACGGCTATGTATACTTGTTTGAAAATTCGTTTAACTTTTTGTTACTACCTAATTATGATTAAAAACAAAACTAACTTAAACAGGGATATAAAATAATTAAAGGATAAAGATAAGATATTCATTTTTTAGAAGGCACGCATGTACCAGTGTTCCTTCCCACACTACCGCCTTTTTAAATAGCAAAACATTATTAACCTTTCTTATTTTTGAAAAAAATGTTCAAGGTAGTGGAAAATTTTAAATATCTTGCTATAGTACGTACAAATAAAATACATTAAAGCTACATGAAAAACATATTTAGTTTATTGTAATAAATAGATTGTTCTATTTTAATAATTTGTACAGATTTTATAGTTTGAGTAAAATAAATCAATAAAAACAAGTTTGATTTTATATCTATTTCACTTATTTTATGTTATTACTTCCGGGTTTGTTTAGTTCATTTAAACCTTCTTGCTTCAATTAAAAGTTTATTTTTATTGATAAATCTTGACAAAAATAACAATTTTAAGTATACGTTATACTTTAGTATGAACTAGAACTATTTTCTGTTTGGCATTAATTTTATTTTAGACTTTTTGAAAATAGAGTTCATCAATCTTATATTTAATTTAATCAACGAAATATTAAAAATAAACTGTAAAATTAAAGCAAGTCATATTCTAAAATCAAAAAATAAACTTATAAAAACTTTTATACAAATATGTGTAAATAAACTAATACGGAAACAAGATATCTATAAGTTCATAACAAAATGAAGACAATGTATATATATTAACATAATAAAATTCTTAATTTTATAATCTTTTTAAGCAATTAGTTAACCATTATGTATCTAATTTAAACATTTTTTTTATTTTTGTATATGATTTTTTAAAGTAATAAAACAAAATACACAGATAAATTTGCAAGTGTTTGTACAAACAAAATTAAAAAAAAAAACAAAAATTTAACATTTTTTAAATAGTTTACTAGAACTTTTGTTTTTCACATATTATTTTATAAAAATGTCAAATATACACATTTTAATACTTATAAAAATTTAACAAGATAAAATATTTATTAAAGTTTTACTTATCGTAAAAACAGCATTTTATTGAATATATTTAAAATAAAGTAGCTTATGGTAAATGTTGGAAAAAAAATATTATATTTACGGTTGAAGCTAAATAACAAATTAAGGTTTAAACAAAAATTTTATTAAAAATAAAACAATATAATAAATTAATTAAAATTAAGGAATTGGCTATTTTTTTAAAAATTATTATCACATTATTTTTGTATAAAAAGAACACACTTACCTTTCTCAGATACTTTAATTTAATTTGAAAAGTACTTTAAGTGTAAACAATTATTTTTGTTTTAATAACTACGTTATTACTTTTTAAGTACAAGTAACTGTTTTTTTAGACATTTTTAATTTACCCATTTAATTTATTTTGTATACAAGCAATAGCGCTAAAACTAAAGATTGTTTTTTAACTTTTTAAAACAACTTCTAACTAGGGTATAAAATTGCTTTAATTATCGGTTTAATTTATAACTTACTTAGTTTTACTTTTTATGTCGTCTCAACTAGGTCTTATTGGTTTAGAATATTTAAATCAAACTTATACCAACATATTTAAATAAGTTACTCCATTCAGTGTAGACTTTTTAACAACTGTACTATTTCGAATTGAAACTTTACAAATTTTAGTTTATAATATAATATAATTCTTTTAAAACTATACAAAAGCTATTTTAAAAATTTCATAAAAAAATTTTTTTTTAAACAGATAGGACGGAAAAATCAAGACTTTAAAAAACAATGCTTGTGTTTGTTGTTATATATTTTACTACTACAAACGTTACTTGTAAATATTAAATTATTAAATAATATTATACACGGTTAGACCTGAATTTAGTTATTTAAATTTAAAAATATAATTAACTTAAATAAAACATTAGGTAGATGTAATAAATATTTGTGTACCAGCATAAGTGCCGGCTAAAAACTACAAATCCGGCTCGAAAGGACATAAACCTAAATGTGAGTTTAGTTATTTTTGAAACGGTAGTTATCATTTGTATGTGAATGGAACGAACGTCAGTTTAACAATTATAATTAAATATTAAAACTTATATTATAACTTTTTTCAAATAATTATTTATAAATTTATCTTATTAAATAAGCACAAAAAAATAAGCACAATTTAGAAGTTTCAAGTGTATTGGATATTTCTTAGCACGTTAATTGACGTCAATGTTGTGCTTTGCATCGAATTAAACCTAAAAAATCTTTAAAAATGTCAAAGTTAGTAAAAACATCACAAATAAAAATTCTAGGACGAACAATATTTTTTGTATCAGTGATTTCATCTTAACACATTTAATGAAGTCTTAATTTGATTTATGCCGCTTTATAATCTTCAGACATTTCCTAAACAGGATTTCTTGTTGTTATTGAAGAAATAAACAAAAATATTTTACTACCGCCCACATAAATTCTTTAAGTCGTTTAAAAATCTAAACGGTAACAACTTATTTTTAATAATTAAATTTGCTTATTTATAAATTACAATAACAGTTTTCTGATCAATCTGTAGTTACTGAAAATAATCATATGCTTTATTCGAACTAACTTAAACTTCTTTTTTTTCTTTTCTTCTAAAACTTTTAACTAACGCGTTTTAAATATTATAGCATGTCTTAAAGCTCGCATTTACTCATTTAAGCACAATATTTTTATTGCAGATAAACAACTGCTATAAAACCCAATAAAAATAAATCAACTTAATTAATGACTTAATAAACTTTTTATTTTTGTTATAATATTTAAGAAACTTAATTGTCCTTTCAAGCTGATTAGAAACACTTTTATTGCTGTATTTTCAACTCACTGTTAATAAACTTTGTTATTCCTTTATTTACTCATCTTTATTTAAACAGGGTTGCCAATAACTAGGCTACTTTGAAAATTGTAAAAACATTTGAAAATCACAGACTAGATTAAAGCTCTATTTGGACCTTATTTTTCAAACTCAGAGTTGTGTTCAATTTTTATTTCAAAAATACTATACAAAATTTTATAAATCTCAGAATACTTTATTAATCTGTAGTGTAGTTTACTAATTGTATATTTTTTCCGTGTCTTCTTAAATATTGTGTACTTTTTTTTATAATTATAATATTTTAGTTAGATATTTAAACTAAATTAACAGCAATTTTTAAGCTTTTGAAATCTTTGTAAACTTAGTCTGGTTTGATATAACTCAGACATTTTTTGATTTAAATATGGCAACAATGTTTAAATTTTTTTAGAATTTGTTTTAGCTTTTCTACTTTGCAATACTAATAGATATTTGTTTTGTTCTTTAACTACTTACTGAATTTTTTCAAAGTCTGAAAACTATTTAATACTCAAACATATTTTCAAATGTTAAAATATTTAAAATTTCAAAGAGTGCTTCATAGTAAAAACATAATATATCATAATATACATATAATATATAATATAGCTCGGTTTTTATAGAAAGTTAGGTTGTAAGTAAAATGAAAAATATTAAGCTTAGTTTATTTTGTGTTTAAGAAAGTATATAGTCTATTTAAACCTAAGTTTACGAGTCAATGTGAATTTTATTCCAACAAATCTAAACTATGTGTAGCTAAAAGTCATTAATAATAATCAAATTAGTACTTTATGATTCCCTTATGACTTTACATTGTCTACTTTATGATTAGAATTCATATTTATAATGCAATTAAAAAAATAAATAATTTTTTTTTAATATCAAGACGACTTTAAAAACATGTTTTTAGTGTAAATTGTCATTTCTTTTTCAGACTCTATTTGTTGATCTCTATTTTTTTTAGAATATTCTGAAAGTTTTGAATCTGATTGAAACTTTCCATCAATGTTTCCTGCAACTACTTATGTTTCTGCTGAAGACAGCTCTCCTTCTATAATAACTTACTTTACGTAAATTTTATTTAGAATGATAATGCCTCATTGTTTTCTGTCGTAACCAGTCTTTTTATAATTTAATGATCTTGCTTTATGATTAAAAAAATAATCACTAAAAATAATTTATGGTCAATTTTGCAAAAAAATTGTATTTATTTGAAATTGTGGACTTAATTAAGCATCAAAAAACAGCTTAAATAAAAACAAAAAACAATAATAATAACAAATAAAAATATAAAGTGATAAGGAAATTTAATGTTAATTAGATTAAGTTTGTTATAACTTCATTAAAAATAATTCAAGATTTCTGGTGAGACTAAGTATTTTTTTTTTAATTCCAAACAAGTATACTTTACTAATTTAAAACAGTGTGTATTTGATTGTAACATCAAAATCATTAACTTTTAACTTTATAGCAGTTTTAGCGACTAACTAATCAAATTTTTATCAAATAAAATTCATTTTTGTAAAGTATAACAATTCTATTATAATTTATCAGAATTATTTAAATAACCAATCTTTATAGAGTTTTTATTATAAGTAAACTTAAATAATTTACGTATTTAGACCAATAAATATTGGTAAAAATCTACTTAAAGCCAGCAATCTATTATGCTGAAAACTAATGTTTTTTTCAACTTTTAGTACTAATTAGAGTAAGTGATAGATAAGTACTTACGTCAATTATCAAACTCATTAAGTGAGATATATGCGATATACATCTGTTTGATTATGTATTTTAACAAATTGCAAAAATTCAAATTTAAAAAGTAAAATGAGTTTTAAACTATGTCATTCTGATTCTGTTTTAAGAAGAAATATTTAAGAATCTTTTTAGTTTAAAAGTTATAACATTTGATATACAGTAACAGTTAAAAGTTTTATAAATATTTTAAATTATTTAGTGTCTTTATTCAAAAGAAACTTATTTTGTTAATAATCGTAGTTATAGTTGATTAAAACTAGCATCAAACTTAAGTTATTTTGTTTCTTATGTTTGTATTTTTGTTAAAGGCTGTTATATATTTATATTATTATTGTTAACTTATTTTTGAAACAGTTTTAAACTCTTAAAGGTGATAATTGAAGTCTGTTAAAACTACTAAAAGTATAGTTTATAAGCATTGAAAAAATTAAGAAACTATGATAAAATAAGCTTATTTATTAAAATCTTAATGTTAAGAGTTTTTTATTAAATTATTATACAAACTTTCGAATCAAGTTTTTCTCCCAATATCGGTCTGCTTAAGAATTTTATGAAATATCTTGATCGTTGACTATAAATATAGCAATATTTTAACACTTAAAAATAAACTTAATATTAATTACAAATACTTCTGTTAAACTATCGAGACTAGAAATATAAATTAAAGCTTTTTAATTTTTTCATTTTTTTTACAGAACGTTCTTTTGCAAATATTTACGTGTATGCCTATTTGTATATATTTCAAAACATAAAGCATATTGAGTTAAAGTATGTACTAGCAGCTATGCTAGCACGTGAAAAAAGACTATTATGAATAATTTGTATATCTTACATAACATCTGCAGATTACAAACTACTTTTCGGTGGTTATCAACTAAATGGTGATAAAATTTATTTTAATTTTGAGGAAATTTAATTTATTTTTGCTTAAAACACTGTACACATGTAAACTGTTGTCAAAGTTGCACAACCGACAAAATTTGTTATTAATAGTCATTAATTCCGGTCAAATAATTAATATAATCACCTGACCGAAACAAAGTATATCAAAGTAGTAAACTTAGTTGTTGACTTTATATAAGTTATCCAAGAAAGTTAAAATACTAAGTTTATTAAACAAAGATCCACACAACAATGATAAAAATTCTCTATTTAAAAATATAAAAGTTCATTTAAAACTTTTATAACTCACTTGGCAAAATAGCAAACTTAATACTTTTAAAGTATTAAGAAATGCTCTACAGATAATTTTGTTTTGTTAGTATAATTATAAACTAGCTTAATATTTAAACAACAATTAGTTCTAATTTTTAAATTTTTTAGTTAAATAATTGAGTCTTTAAAGGTTTTTTAATTTATTTCCAATAAAGCATGAAGCAAGACTTTATATTTTGAACAAAGTTAAACGAGGTTCTTATAAAAACTTTTCAACTAATATTTATTTAGTTATTAAAAAACACGCCACCATGAGTACTGGTTATAAAATAAAATATTTTTTTTAAAGTTAAGAGACTGTCAGTGAAAATTGAGTTTTTAGATTATTTAACAGTTAACTTTTTAATAGAAATATGTTTTTACCACCTGATAACAATTAAGTTAAGTCTTTAATCATTTTTAAATACGATTTTTAATAAAATTTAGCTATAACTACAGATTGCCAAAAATTTTACAAAAAAACTAAACATTTTACTTTGAATAATAACTATAATTGTTTTCTAGTATACTTTAAATTTAAACAAACAAAAAATTATTTGCTAAAGATAACGAAGACACGATTAGGTATAAACGGGACAGTAGAAAATATAAATAATTTAACAAAGAGTTATCTTAGTAAAAGTAAAAATACTTATGAGTTTCTAGTTGTTAAAACTTTGTCTTTATAAAATATTTTACGTTTTAGTAAATATGCAGTATCTTTCAGAATTATAAAAAGTACTATTCGTATAAACTGATTTTATAAAATATATTTTGTTATTGATATGTTTTAAACAATTTATTTATCTCGATTGTTTAAAATCCTTTTTGAAATCGAATTTTAAAAAAGATGACTACTAAAAAAAAAAATAACATAACTTCATCATTTTAGATATGATAACAACATTTAGATAATAAAAAACACTTATTAGCTCAATGACTAAGTTAAAGATTTAGTTTTTTTTTTGCCATATTACTATGGTTACAAAATACAACTATACAGCAAAAAAAGTTTTTAAACTAAATTTTAAATATAAACATTAGATTGAAGCTGATGTTAGTTGGTATTTAAATATATTCAATAACCAGACATCATACAAAATTTAGAACTATTTAAAATTGCAATAACAAAATTAAAACTAAAGGTAGTATTTAAAAGTATAATTTTTTAAAAAAAAAAATAAATTACTAAGAACTTTTAAGCAGGACTTTTTTTATTTTTTTTCACGTAATATTAAATTTTTTTAATTTTTTAATATATAAACATTTTCCTATAAAATTTTTTTTCATGAGCTGATTCTATAACAATTAAAAAGTTATCAGTTTTTTTTTAGTTGTAAAGTTACAAAATTATTAATACAGTTTATATTAATCCTACTATCCATAAAACTAGTTAGCTA
>NW_028139344.1:53305-99684 GCF_965202585.1 Thalia democratica | reverse complement strand
GAGTAACAGCGATGGGTGGGGAATACCCGATTGGAAGAAGTAAGCGTACAACCCGCGCGAGGGCAGTCAGGTGGTACTGACGAGTAAATTTCAGTTTGAAAGTGAGTGACGTTTGTAAAACATAGTTGATAGAAGGTGTAACAACGTATATTACAATCGGTTGGATGATTGGGTGGGGTCGTCACGAGTAAATTTCGGTTTGAAACGTGAGCGACATTTTGTGTTTAACAGTTAACAATGAGTTGATGCAGCCCGTGTTACTGGCGGTAAAACGATCATCACGTTGAGTTTGGGGCATGTTTAAAAAAACAATTAGTAATAAATATAAATATTTATAATACAACTGTTTAGAAAAAAATCGTTATCAAGGAAAGTTGGGGTTTGCTAAAGAGTTCATTTTTTTTAAATGCAGTAATCAAGTTTTTTTTAGAACTACAAACAAAATAAAACAAAACTGTAATCTGAAAAAAAATGAAGTTTTTTACAATTTAACTGAAGATATTGAAAGTTTAACAAACATTGCTGAGTAAACTTTAGTTAATTTCGAAGATGTTTTTCAAATAACCTAACAAATTATATTCAACTTCTAATGGTGCATGGTACAATTTTTACAATTAAATTGAAGATATTAAAAAAGTTAACAAATATTTGAACAAACTTTCAGACTGTGCTGTCGAAACTTTATTTAAACTCGAAGATGTTTTATAAAAAAACAACACAAATCTACAGGATCTTTTGACTGGTTCACAGGAAACCAGTCAAAACACGACCCTGTTGCTTATTAGTGTTGATAAAATCTTTGAAACAGTATTTCTATCTATAATTAACTTTATGTGCTATATACTTTTATAGCGCTTAAAATTAATCTAGTTAAAAATTGTTAATAAACATTTTTAGGTTGCCCACTGCCTAATGATGATATTTGCAATAACGACGATTTCACAGAATTTTACGGTTTGAACAAAAAAATTTGGAGATCACGTGACAATAAAAACTGTAACGGCGGGAACGATTGTCACGTGATTTTGTCGTGTAATACAAGGTACTTTAATAAATAGTGGATTTAAAAAAAAAAAATAAGTTAAATTTTTATAGGTTATGAATAGTTATCCGTTTTGTTTCGGTTTTTGATTGGGTAATTTTCTAAAAACCAAGTGTTCTGCTAAACAATCAACAAATAAATAACATGTCGTATTAGTTGCAACCACTACAGTAGGTTATTTCAATAAACATGCTTACCTTTAAGCATGATACTTATCATACAGATATGCTCCTTATTCTATTCCGGCGGACTACAAATGCGATAGATACGGAAAGTGGTGGCCCAGACCCTGGGAATGTCCCAAATGCGAGTCAAGTTAGTTTTTTGTATCATGTTACGGTTTTACGTGCGAAAATAATTGATTTACGGTTTTATGTGTGAAAATAATAAACTTATTTAGTTAACTAAACGACTTTAAATAAAAAGTTCTGAAATGTCCGCATTGCAAGTCAAGTTGGTTTTTAATCATTTTACGGCTGTTTATGGCAAATTAATTTATTTATAAAGTTATTTAAATGACTTTTTGTTTAAAGCTCTGTGTGCCCTCATTGCAAATCAAGCTGGATTTTTTAAATATACAAATTTATTTTCAGCACACATGATAAAATATGCGTGCGACGTAACAGTTAGACTCCTAAAGTAACAAAGTTGTGCTTTAAGTTTTATAAAAATAGAATAGTGGCAAAAATGAATATTGAATACTTTATTTGATTTTGAAACTTTAGATTCAATAGATAAAAATGTTGAATTTATTCAAGTAGTGTAAATTTACGCATTAATATTTAATACAAATTTTACTTCTCGGGCATAGTTTGTTTCAAGTATATTTATCTTTTTGTACCTTTTTTATCGCTTTCTATTTTTAAACTTTTAATTTTTTTTGAATATTGTGTTTCTTCGATGACGAAAAAGCTCTTGAATAAATGGTCCAAGAATAAAACCTGGCGTATGAAAAAAAATTGGTTATAAAACACCACGGGTGTAGTTTGTTCCCATGTCCAGGACCTGATGTTTAGTTTATTTAAGTATTTTCAAAAGCTTGTATAAAGTATTATAAAATCGTAAAATGCAGCAGTAAGCTCTACTTTTAGTTTTATATTACTTTTCACCAAATTATGTGCATTAAAAGCAATCTGTTATATTACTTAAACAAATTTTTGAGAAAAATTTATGTTCACACACAGTATTCAAGATTGATTATTATTCGAGGCATAGAGAAGTCAGTTATTACGATGGCGAAAATGTCACCATCCCAATCGGAGTGAATTTATTCTGGAAACCAGCAAAAGAGTTTTTCTACGTTGTGAAGCTACACAACGTTTGTTATTATTTAACTTTATGTCTATTTGTAAACTTATACTGGTAAATAGTGTACAAAAGAACTAGTTTGCTCATTATTAGCTCATTTATATAAGCGTATTTTTTTTTTCAAAATCAAAACATACTATATAAAAAAAAAGTATGTGCACAATTTAATTCAAAACGACATTAAAAAAAAATGCAAAACAACATATGAAAAAGTTGTTGCAACATCTTAAGTTGAATATTTACTACACTAAAATATAAACGACGATAAAAAAAATGTAATTTTAAATTTGACTTTTGTGTTTTACTTCTTAGGAACCTTTTTAAACTAAAAAAAATTAAAAATGCATAGTGTTAAGTGAATTATAGAGTATTTTTTCTTGTAATTTTTGAAATATAGGTTAACAAAACACAAATATATCTATAAAATTGTTCAACTTGATAAGTTTAATTTTCCTCACAGATGTTAGTTTTAGCATTTAATCCTTATTCTGAAAGAAGGGCAACAGAAGAAGAGGTAGAAAAAATTGCACAACTATCCCCACAATACAATATTTACAACCACATTGATAATCCACTGTTAGTCTCTCAAATTTAACTATGCTAGTAAATCACTATTATTAAAGTTAATTCTTTATTAACCTCTTATAATAAGTTTGTAGTATGAACTTGTAATGTAAGTAAAACAGTTTCAACACAATGGTTTCCATTCAAATCTTTGTTTGTTTTTTTGTGATAAAATCAAATAAATACTGATAGAATAGATAGAAAAATTTGATTGCAATGTTTTTGTTTTTCACAGCAACATTGACGTAAAAGAGACTATAAGCGGGCTACACTACTCAGTCAAATTAGAACTAAGAAACTTGAATGCAAATCACGCGAACATGGAATTGCAGTTTGTGGCTGTTGACACGATTAAACAATATGCTTTAGATTATGTGCACAAGTATACAAAAACGTTGATATACGATGGTTGAGCAAAGAACTACGGTTAGCAATGAAGTTTTAAAGTTTGCATAGTAACAAAATAATTTTAAAAATGTGAAAAATGCATTTGAAAAGACAAATTACGTAAGAGGTAATTTTAAAGTAAAAAATAAATTTGGCTCAGTATTAAGCGAGGCTAGGCCTTTAGGGTGGAGGAGGGGACGTGGAGGTATGAAACAGCGCCATCGTGCGGTGAAAAAACACGCAAATAAATTTATTTTTTTTTTATCTAAATCTAATTTCGTGCAGGGTCAAAGGTCAAATGGTGACTTTGTGGCGCCACCTAGCGGATAAAATTTTTTTATAATCTTTATGCGTACTTGGATGCTAATTTTTTTGTTTATAGTTAGAGCTTTAAAATTCCGATTTTTCGTATGTTTCTTTTAAATAAACGTCATTAAACATATTTTACTTGATATACCGCACAAAGTAAAAGTTAAAGTAATGTCTCAACTTCAACAATTTTACACTAATTAAAAGAATGAATATACGATAAAACCTTTTAATAAAATAAAACATGTAACTTCATAAGATTTATGAGCTAAATTTTAGAATTTTTCGTGTAAAATTTTCTTTTTTTTTTGTTTAAAATGTTTGTTTTCAGTAAAATAAAAACATACTGACAATCTCATTTACTTTCTGCATTACTGTTCAAAATTAGGTTAAAAAAAGTGTTACTTGTTAGTAAGAGTTATATAAAAAAAATATTTTTATAAATGTTCTTAATTTTACTCATACGAAAATCCTTAAAATTCTTGTTACAAATTAGTTTAGAAAATGCTTTCGTTATAAACTTCGAAAACACTTTTAACGTTCATATCCGATTGAAATTTACGCTAAACTTTTGAAAGATGCAAGTTGCTTTTGTCTGCTTAACTTAATATTAATAAGTACAGTCTCTAAGCTTAAGAATATATAATAAGAAACATAATAATCTCCTGTATAGTAAGATACTGTTTTGTTCTTCAAGTAAGTGCTATCTTAAAACTAGTTGTCTGTCTAAGTATGAACTTAAATTCTCTAAAAATTTTAGAACTTCTAGTTTCATAATATAAAAGAAAAGTTTATGTTTCAAGATTTACAACAGGCATGAACTTGTTTCGAATAAAATAATAAAAGTCTTGTTTAATGTTTCAAAGTTTAACTAATAATGGTACCTTTTAACTTACGATGCTATGCAATATTTTGATACTTCAAAAAACCTATAAATGTCAATGAATAACTTTTTTAAACTTAGATAAACTTGTTTTAGTTAACGTTGTAAAAAAAGGTAGTTAACGCTTCATTAAGACGATCTACTTCCAGGTGTATAGTTTAAAACAACTTTTTTGCAGTTATTAATAACATTTTATTCACTATACAAAAAAATCGTAGATCATTTTGCATTGTTTGATTAATTTTTGTAATTTTAAGCTTTAAAAAAATTGGTAGAGAAATCTAAATATTTTAAAAGACTTTTATTGAAATAACATAATGATATACACAACTTAGTGGTTCATTTTAACAATACAATAATTTAAAAGTTTTAGTTAGTTTGTTTACAATTTCAATGAACTGCAAATAACAGTTTTAAGAGATTATAAAGTATTATATATTTTATCCTAAAATCAACATACACATTAAAAACTAAAACTTTAACAAATATTGCTTAGTAAATTGAACAATATTGTCGTTGGTAGGCATCAGATAAGTTCAAAAGATAAGTATACTTTGCAACAAAACCCAGATTAACTTTACTTTTAACCAACTATTTCCTGAATTCATTCATTTATAGTGTTTGTGTTGCCTACACGTTTAAATGATGTTGTGCAAACAGTAACGTAACTTATACTTTTAGGCATATATTATGTTGTATATACTGTCGATTACATCTGTTAGAATTACTGTGATTTCAGTACATTCGAAAAGTTTTTGTGGCTTTGAAAATACGTTATTTTTATATAATGTTTTCTCATTAGTTTAGCAACTTTTCGTATAGTTTCAACTGTTATTTTTTTGTTAGTTTGTATATATACGATTTCAAATTCTTTAATGTATCGTTGCTGTTGTTCAGGACTTTTGAAAAAAGTTTATGTATATTTGTTTCGAAAGCTTTCAATTAAAAGATGAAATTATATTAAACCGTATTTTCTAAGTCATGTATAAATAAGAAATTAAAATGGTAATTTTTAATTGTTGATCATTAATAACGAAACATGGACCATTTTCAAAGGTAATAAACTGAAGAATACAAACAAGTTAGTACAGGTTTAAGTTGCCAAGACCTTAATATTTATAGCTGAGACTGTACCAAGACTACGTTTGTAAGAGTTTTTTTTAGATAATATCAATAAAGCATCATGAAAGTTCATTATTTAAACATTTTTTTGTAGAAAAATGTATTCATTTATTGTCAGTAGTTTAAAACTATACCAGTTTAGGTATTTCATTTCTAAAATTTATAAGTTTTTACACAAAGTTATGCGATTTAAGTTATTTTGCAACCAAAACAGAAACCTTAAAATAAAAAACTGTTTTAAAGCTCATTAATACATTTAACAAAAGTGTTTCATTTTAACTGACTAATTATAGTTGCATCTTTATGTACTTCGATAAGCAAAAACAAATTTTGATTGAACAAAAATTCAAAGGTTTTATTTTCAATGCGCTCGTGATAAATCAACAAAAGTATAATGATGTTTATTCAAAGACGAAATTATGTTTTTAAAAGTCAATTCTATAACTCAACTTACTCTTTAAATGAAATAGTTTAAAAGTGCTGCTTTGTTTAGATGAGTATTTGTGTACATAGAAATATTTTTAAAAACAAGTTAGGAATTAGTTGAGTGGTAATCAATAGACATCCACAAAAAATGTTTAGTAGGGCTAACTATCTTCTACTTTACATCAATCTTAATAAGTTTAAATAACTCTACTATTTTATTTGACATAAATTTCAGACTAAATAAGTTCAACTTATTTTAAATATGCTCATTTACTTTTATAAAACACAATAAAAGTCATGACCAAAATAAATTCGGCTTATAGACGGTCTAATTACTTGGATGATTTAAATGTTTTACTATATATAGAAATGATCTAACTGGCTCAAATTTTTTTAACATTGTACTAACAAGTATCTAGCCCGGTATGATAACTTGTACATATTAAACATAATTTTTATTATCAATTATTAACAAGCGTACTCTTATTTTAGGAATCATCAAACTGCGTACATTTAAACTAAGACCTGCTCTTCTAGACAGTAATTCACGCGAGCAAATATTTAAAGAAAAACTTTCCAACAATTTATGCAAAACCCCTGTTTATTGTACAACGATGTTTAATTGATTTAATCCTTTAATAAATACTCGGTCTATCAATATCTTTATTTAAACAAGCCCGGCCCTTAAAACAGTTTTTCAAAATCAACTACATCTATCAAAAAGATTTCAACTATATTTTCACTTATTGCATTTTAGGTAGCTAATGATCATTGTCTTTCAAATACCTAAATATGAATTAATTTTATGCAGCATTCGATAAAACTAAACTTAACACTCTTGTTTTCCTTTTATTTTGAGCTTAACTTAAAAAACCTTATTAACCTAGTGAGCCGAAGTTACTTTAATTTTTTAGAAAAAACTACTTAAATTATGCGAGAACAAAAACTTTTCATAAATATCAAGGTAGACATTACTTATGACATTAGCAAACTTATAAACTAAATTTACTTATATGTATAATTTTAGTAACTTAAGGTACAAAAAAAAATCAATTTTATAAATATAAATAAACCCTTAAAAGCGCAATCAAGTTTTATCATTTTAACAAAAAAAAAGACCATTTTAAGTCAATCATAATTTTATTGACAATAACATTAAAAAAACAATTACAAAAATGAAGAAGCTGCCATCATAGTTCGTCTGCTGGGTTGTTGTCGTCCATTCCTGTTTAATACGTTGGTACTTTTTATGAAATTTTAACTAGTATATCATGAATAAGTAATAAATAACTACATATAACAAACAACTATATATGAAATTTAAAAAAATATTCACAGTCGTCTCTTAATTTTATTAAAAAAAAATTAATTAAAACTGGTGGAAGTTATAATATATGCAAACAAAATTTGTTGAAATGTACTACTATACAATTTTAAATCATTATTTTTCGTTAAAATTACAAAACTTATTGTAAAATAAAGTTTTATCAAATAGGAATATCGATTACAAACCAGTACTATATAAAGAACATAGTATTAGAATAAAGGCTTCAATTAATAAAAATTAATTATTTTTAACAATAATTCAAGACTAAAAAGTCTCAACATTAACAATTAAACTATACTTTAAACAAGCTTTAAATTATTCTAAGACTTTGGCTACTATAAAATGAACAAAAACTTACTTAAAAAATTTTTAACAAGTGATGTAACTAAACAAAACGTTTAATAAACTTAAACAATGAGCAAAACGTTTATACAAAAAGTAAGTTTCGGCTTTACAAACATATTTAATGTCATTTAAGTTAAATGCAGAGACTTTAAAAATAATAAAATCTACAATAACCATAAGCAAAATTATTTTTCAAAGGTAAAACTATTAAATAAGTTTAGTTTCTTAAACTCTATCTTTACAGGAAATACCTTGTAATAATAAAAAAAACTTTTACTCAGGATTGCCAATGATTTTTGAAAACGTTTTACAAGTTAAAAGGTTTTCGTACAAGTTTACAGTTTACGTTACAAGTTTTTGAGTTTGCATTTAGTATAAAATTAAATTTAAGCTCTTAAATGGCATAAAAGTAATACAAAGATACTGTGATTCTACTTTAAATACAAGTATTCTGGTATAATAGATTTTTCGTACTTAGTATAAGTTTTATTATTATAAATGTGAATTTGTTTTAAATTCTGGGTTTCCAGTTTTGTTTTTGCCTGGATGGTTAAATTCCAGGCAGCCCTGGTTAATTTGTGCCTGATTAATCTATTGGAAACTTATTGTAATATGAACAAAAAAATATTTCTTTAAAAAAAATTTTTTTTTTAATTATGACGTAATTTTTCAAGATAAAAACTTTAATCTGTTAAATTTATCTTGTACAAAAATATAAGACAGAATTTATTAAAAAAGGCATCTTTTATTAAAGCAAACAACAAATAAAATCGATTTCGGCTAACGCTTTTCAACTACTTTTGTTAGCAACTAATTTTAGGATTAAATTTTGAGTAAATAAACAGTTAGAGGTTACATCAGAAAAAATCAATTAACACTAATTAGCATATTTGAGCAAAAATTAATTAGACATTCACAATTCATAAACACATATTTAAAACAGTTGATCAGTAATTTAACTAAGATAAGCAACAATAACAAAACAAAAACTAAAATAAGCGAGAAATTCAATTAAAACTAAACAAAATTTTTAAAAATAAACTTCCTTAAAAATTTACTTTAATTTAATTTATAACAACATATAAAGATTATAATTATAGTTCTATATGCAACACACTTCTAAATCTAAATAATTAAATCTATAAAGGTGATTTTAAAATAAACAAAAAACTTCTTGCAAACAAAATCAAGAGTAACTGAAGTATTTTGATAAATACATTTTTATCCCTTTAAATTACAAAGTAAACTAACTTTTGTATCGTTTGATCAATTAGATCTCGGACCCCTTTGGTTTGCGTAGTTTCTAGTTATTTTTCCAGAATCTCGTTTCCTTTGTCACTGAAGGATGTTACGGTTGGTGGATTTCTAAAATATGATTTAATTTCAACTATTTTCATTTTCAACTTCTTTGTAAAAAGATTTAGTTTTTTTTTTAATAAATCCCAAAATTTCTATATAACTAAGTTATTTAAATTGTTAAACCTCTACAAAATGAATATTTTAGTGTTTTCTCTAATCACTAAGAATAAACTAGACCTTAATAAACACAAAAATTAAAAACAACTTTATTTACAATTAATGAGCTGGCTGCAACAGTACAGCTTTGGGCTAAGAAGCATACCATTATTTTGTATCCCATTAAAAAAACTAATTTATGCAAAAGTAACTAAAGTCTGATGAGATAGTACAGTATAACCATGTACCAACAATTTTAAATACAATTCAGCCTAACAACCTCCCTCAACTATACTATTTTTAATCATTAACTGTTTTTAAAGAAGTCAAACACAAAGTAAACAAATTATTTTAATATTTTAGGTTGTAACTAATATTTAATTACATCACAGTTTAACAAAATAAAATTGTGTTTCTTGAAAAAACTGTATAATAAATGTTCTTGTGTGTGAGGTTTTTTTGGTATGATTATTATTTTGTTAAAACAACATACTTAACTTATGCAATATTTAACTTTTCTTTAACAAATAAAAATTTATAGTTGTAGAGAGCATTATCAATAAAAAGAAAAAAAATTCAAATATATAATAAGACTATATTTCTACAAACTTAAGATTTGTCACTATTAAGTTAAATATTTTAGTATATTTCAACAGATTCTTTATAATATTGCACAAGAAACATTTCATTGAGATATACAGGTCAAAAACTTAAAAAATAAAAGATAAATTTTTTGTGGGCTTTTAATTTTGCCTCCATTAAAAACGTTCCATCTGTAGTTTTTCAAAGTGTTTATACAATGGACAAAGTGCTATTTCATACAAAAACTTTTTTATGTTAAGGCCATAGGTGGTCCCTATTATAATTATATATCTTAAAATACTGTATAAAAAATTGAATTTCAACCACAAAATGTACATTTGATTTTTATACTATAATCCATTAACAAAAACATTCTAGTACAAATAATTTTTGTAAAAATAATTCTTAAATTTTCAGATGAGTTGACAAATGTACAATTACGAACCAGTTTGTTTTTTATTGTTGTAATTAGTACATTAAAAATATTACCACTCTGGAATTTCTTTAAAAACACCTTATGTTTGTCCAATCTGATTTTGTCAAGTTAAAAAACAAGTATATATGTTTCAACAACTTTTTACATAAATATTTATACATAATAAGTTGTAAGTAAGTTTAATACTATAATAAATCACAATTATAAATCATACTTATAAGATTAAGAGCCAAGATTAAGTTAAATAAGGTAGATTGTTAAACACCAATTAGCCATAATTATAATTAGCTTGGTAAAATAAAGAGAATTATATCATTTCTAAAAAACATACTACAAAAGTTGACATTCTTGTAGGAAAAAAAAAATATTTGAATTGAGTTATTTGAATTTTAATAGAAAATTTCGAATGTTAAATTGTTAGTGACAACAGTGAAACGCTACTGGTGAGCAAGCTTCAACAATTTCAACATAAGTTAGGTTAATACAATTTATCAACTAAAAGAGAATTTGAAGTTAAACAAAAACAATTGGTTAAAAAGAGTTTCTTAAACAATTTGAAGAAAAATGCTGAGGGTTGCAAATAACACTTTAAATAAAACTTTTTTTTCTATTTTTTTTTAATTAGCTTTTGTTACCAGAGCAGCCTTAATGTAGTGAGCCTTACAAACCTTTATCTATATAAAACTTTATTGAAACAAACTTATTTACAAAATAGACCTTACAAATTTTCCTTAAGATTTCATAAAATGTATTGAGATTTAAATTTAGCTAAGACCTAAGTAATATTAGTACATTTATTTCTTTTTTTAGTGATTACATTTTTCAAAACTATCATATCATATTTTATATGATAATACACAAACTTTATAGCAATAAATTTTCTATTTATAATTTTTTTAAACTAAATCTCAATTTTTGAAAAATAGTTTAAGACATTATAAACTGTTCAAATGCTTTAGAATGAAAATTCATTAAAATATATTAGTACTTATAATTCTGTAACTTTCCTAATATAACAGTAACTGAATTATAAATCAATTAAAACTAATAAGAGAATTTATCGAATAACAAACCTTTACATGAATGTTGGAAATCAATTCTTCCCATTTCAGCGCTGGTGGGCATTAGCTAATGAATTTCTTCTTTCATCATTGGTTTACTTATGTAGATTAAATTATATACTGTTGCATATCATAATAATATTGTTATTTTAAAAATTTTTATTTCATGTTTATTTTTAAACTAAGATTTAACTTTACACATATCAATCTTTCTTAAAACAAGATATGTGTATCTTAAATATATTATTGTAAATAATTAACATTTATTAAAGAATTAAACTATCCAGCATTGTTAAGTAATATTCTAGATTTTAAAGACAAATTTAAAAAAAAATATTTAATCCTTTTATTGGTGACCACAGGATTTTAATAAATTTTATTAAAGTTTTATGACTGACTTCCAGATTTATACAAAACAATTTTTTCTATTTCTATTTACTTATGTACTATTAATGCTACTAAAAATTTATTTAATAACAAAACAAGATGTTGTGTTAAAAATTTTATCAAATTTCATAATTATTTCTAACCAAAACTTTATCTGAATTGACTAAGAATTTGTATTTTGGCTCAAGTTTAATGGTTTTTTTTGCCAAAATCAAGTTCATGAGCTGAAAAGAAGCCTAGGGATGAGGGAGGGAAAATAAGGGGGTTCTTAGGCCATAAATTGAAATATGATATTTTAAAACTCATCAAAATATTTTAACTAACCTGAGTTACACAATGTAAAACTATAAGCTGCTCAAAAAGTCTACAGTAGACAGGGTATCACAGAGTTATGAAACATGTGATTGTAGAATTAAAAACAATGAAAAACAAATGATAGCTTGTGTTTATGCCCCTTCAAAAGCATTAGCTTATATTCAACATACACCATACTGTAGGTTACCATAAAAAAAAGTAATGTACAGGACTATCTGACCAGGGCTTGTAGTTTTACAAGTCGAAAATCTTATTTAAATAAATATTTTAATTATTTTTAAAGCAATCAAAAAAACTATTGAACATTAAAAAAAATCTTTTAGTTTAAATAATACTGAAAAACTTCAGTTTAACTTCACGGCAACTTTAACTGATTTTCGTAACTTTTAACTATTGTTAGTAAGTTGTTTTTTGTGAATAATAATTTAATATACTAAAACGGTTTATTTCCTTTTTTCCTTTTTAGTTTTTTTTTAAGTTTATTAATGACTAAAATTAAACTTAATGTTTTAAATCGAGCTTTTGATTTAAATTTCTTTTTAGTTTTGATTAAACAAAAACAATGCATTTAAGTTTAAAATAAGAGGTTGTAAAATAATATTGAAGCATTTTCTTACTACTTCATTTGTAACTAAACATTGTTTCAAACGAGAGCTGGCTAACTTCAAACAACAAGCAAAACTTAAAAAAAGGTGTTTTATTTGTATATATATGGCCTGATAGCTCCTAACAAGTTAATTTTATTTTATTTATCAATAAAAAAAAAACTATAAAAAACTTAAATTTTAATTTATATATTTTTCTTAACTTGAAAAAGGCTTATAAGCGCGCACTTGTAATGTGTGCTCTGAAATACAAAATATTAATATAAGCGTATAATAAATCTTTAATGCTAGAAAATGAATAGAAACCTTTCTAAAACTAAAGAAAACGTTTATCTTTTCTTTCCTATTGAAGTTATTGAAAGTGTTGAGTTATTGAACTAAATTATACAGTAATCTTCTTCTTGTTTAAGCAGTTCCAATTTCAATCGGTTGAAAATGCAGTTTTTATACATACTAGTACATATTATATACTGGTATTTCTGAGTACGAGCTCGCTGATAGATACGTAAATTTTGGTTGCAAGCGCAAAAATTCACTTGAGCGAACGATTAGCGCATATGTTGATATTTAAAGATGAGTTTTAAACGTATTTTGTGTTAACCTAGTTTTAAGTGTATTGAATAAGGGCTGGAATATTTCAGGGAACCTAAAATAGTTGTATAAAATTCGTAATGTGTTTGAAATAAAAGTCATTTAACATATACTAAGTTAGTTTTTTAATATATTTTAAACACAAAAGAGTAAAACTTTTACTTTGTTAAACATTTTCGATACTTTAAAAGGTACAGTCACGAGAAAATTACATACATAAGGTTTATAAACATATAATTTAATATTTAAAATTGATTGTATTAAGGTTTATGAAATTGTTTTGTCAATTACCTTAAAAACAACTAAACTTTTAACGATTTCACTTAAAACTTTTAATACATCAAGTTTTTTTTTTATATATGAAGTATACAGTTAAAGCATTATAGCAGGGACAAACTACAGCTTACAGCATAAATCGACCCGATCAAACACAAAATTGTAGTAAGCTTTTTGTTATGCATTTAAACAGATTGTGTATAATTAAACCTAAGTTAAAACTAATTGTCTGAAAACAATACAAGTATGATGTTATTTTTGTTTTGGGCGTCCTTTGAAGTTTAGCGTCTATTTAGTTGTAATTTTGGATAAATATTTTTTTGTATGGTATACAATTATAAATAAAAAGGCAAATTACTTTAAGTATTTAAAAACGCCACAAAAGTTAAATAAAATCTCGAGCTCTAATAAGTAAGTTAAAATTGACGTGTAAGTTTTAATTATGAACAAATTCTTTAATCTTTTCGATGTTACGTTCTGCTAATTAGATATAATATTTAATTTAAAAAAATTATATTTACAAGTAAACTCAGCTTGTATAAAGAATAATCTTAAGCTCTATGTTAATAATGATTTCAATCTTTCTTTGAAAAATTAACTTATTGATCGGTTATTTAAATCGTTTACAAAAGTAATTTGTGTAAATAATTGTTTCGGATTTACGATAGCTCATATGGATTTACATGCAGTTTGCTGTAATTTAAATGCAAACAAATAACAAATTACACAAGTTTGTTATAAGATTTTGTGCGAAACTACATGATTTTACTAGAAGTAGCATTTGTAGCAATCATTTGGTTTAATATTTTAATTGTTGTCTTTTTTGTACAAACTTTATTGTTTGAGTATATATACAAACTAAAATTACCTTAAAAACAAAGTATTGTACATGCACTTAAAGTTTTCATTGAAACAACTTGAAAAACATACCAAGTTTTGTTATATTTGCAATGAAGCTGTTTTGCCTAATTATTTCTTTTTCATACTTATTTTATACTACTAAAGCGTTAGTTTTAAGTTGCTACTGAAATAAATTTTCTTAAGTTTTAAGAAAGCAAAAAGTTGTTTTCATAAGTCGTTAATCAAACATTGCACATTTATTGTTATAAGAACAAAGTTTAAACATCATTAATTTTAGCGTCTAATTCAAGCTTAACTTATTAAAAATCAGACCTACACTAAAATAATATTTTAAATTTATCACTAAATTTGCTGCCATTTTATAGTTATAACTTTTAATTTATTTTATTTTATGTATTGCAATAGTTTCTGTCTTAAATTTGCTTATTTTTTGCAGAAAAAAAGTACCCCTAGCCCCGGATGGTTAGTACTTTTATTTATGGCCTTTTTGTTTTGTTTCTTAGTTTTTTTTAGCTTTTTTTTTTGTTTAGTAAAGATAATGTACATTTGCATTAAAGCAATACGGGAATTAAGATAATTTCATAATTTTCTTTAAATTTCATTAAATTTAGGTTTAATTATCGTAAAATAATCTTGTATTTTTTATAACATTGTTGGCTGCGTTTTCAAATGGTACATTAATGTTACCTTGATAAGTTTAAAACGATTCATACTTCGCAATAATGACCTTATCGAGTTTTAACAAACTTTCTATTTTGTTCAATAAACTCAAGGCTCCTACGACATCAAGGTGCGCTCCTGCAAGTACATCGGCCAGATATGGGTCAACGGCAGGGACTTGTGCCGGAACAGAAGGGGCCACAACATCGTGGTCATCGACACGGAGACTGATGAGTACCAGTCCACCAGCTTCGACACTTGGAAGAGCCAATTGGAGGTTATTTTGTTTTTTTTGTGAGTTTGTCAAGTTTAGATGGGAAAAATTTTTATTTTTCATGGTTTGTCTTTAATTTGTTATTCTGCTAATTGGTTGTAGTATGGATTACTTTACAACATTTTGAACTTACAAATAAATAAATAAATAAAAAAGTTGGTTAATTACATTTGTCGTAGAACATTGTTCAGCTGGGGATAAACTTTATTTCATTGACTTACTTAACTTGATAAAGGTTTCTTAAGTCATAGAAAACAAAATGCTTTAAATGATGAAGCTATATGCAAAAGCAGCTGAGTAAATAAAAATTTCAGGCCATTTACATGGTGGTGTTCTTGAAGAAAGTCAAAATGAACAGCATAGTTCTAATGGCAATCCAAGACTCTTCATGGCCCGGTCACTGGAGCGACAAGATAATTTCTTACGTAGACAGATTCGGTTCGGAAACTCACAAAGACAATAAGATGAAGGGCTGCCCGTTTACCATGTGTTAGTATGTAAAGATGTTTTCTTCTGAAAGTTTTGAAATATGCTTGTACATATCTCCACCAAGCTTCAAAGTTATTTAACTTGAAGAAAATTGTACGTCTTAATTGTGCAACATAAAAAGTAATATATATATATATATATATATATACAATTTCAATAAAAACTTCAATGTTTTTAATATAATTCTATTCTTATTATAAAAATTAGGTAGTTTATCATTCAGTTTATAAATTAGATAATACTTCTTTTAGAGGATTTTGAATTTACAAAAAAGACATTTTGCATGTGTTTTTTTTTCGACGAGAAAATATATATATATACAGACTGGATGTACATTGACTTTTTTTTTCTGTCACGCGCCATCGTGAAATGCTACCGTCTATAAATAACAAATGTATTGTGACGTAATGACCTGCATGCACGTTGAATTAAGATATATACGCATAAATAAAACAAACAGACAGGACGCCGTTTGCGTTGATAACGAGGAAGATTCCCGATGGGAGTAACAGCGATGGGTGGGGAATACCCGATTGGAAGAAGTGCGCGTACAACCCGCGCGAGGGCAGTCAGGTGGTACTGACGAGTAAATTTCAGTTTGAAAGTGAGTGACGTTTGTAAAACATAGTTGATAGAAGGTGTAACAACGTATATTACAATCCGTTGGATGATTGGGTAGGGGTTCGTCACGAGTAAATTTCGGTTTGAAAGTGGGTGACGTTATAAAACATAGTTGATAGAAGGTGTAACAACGTATATTACAATCCGTTGGATGATTGGGTAGGGTCGTCACGAGTAGTTTTCGGTTTGAAGCGTGAGCGACATTTGTGTTTAACAGTTAATAATGAGTTTGATGCAGCCCGTGTTACTGGCGGTAAAACGATCATCACGTTGAGTTTGGGGCATGTTTAAAAAAACAATTAGTAATAAATATAAATATTTATAATACAACTGTTTAGAAAAAATCGTTATCAAGGAAGTTGGGGTTTGCTAAAGAGTTCATTTTTTTAAATGCAGTAATCAAGTTTTTTTTAGAACTACAAACAAAATAAAACAAAACTGTAATCTGAAAAAAAATGAAGTTTTTTACAATTTAACTGAAGATATTGAAAGTTTAACAAACATTGCTGAGTAAACTTTAGTTAATTTCGAAGATGTTTTTCAAATAACCTAACAAATTATATTCAACTTCTAATGGTGCATGGTACAATTTTTACAATTAAATTGAAGATATTAAAAAAGTTAACAAATATTTGAACAAACTTTCAGACTGTGCTGTCGAAACTTTATTTAAACTCGAAGATGTTTTATAAAAAAACAACACAAATCTACAGGATCTTTTGACTGGTTCACAGGAAACCAGTCAAAACACGACCCTGTTGCTTATTAGTGTTGATAAAATCTTTGAAACAGTATTTCTATCTATAATTAACTTTATGTGCTATATACTTTTATAGCGCTTAAAATTAATCTAGTTAAAAATTGTTAATAAACATTTTTAGGTTGCCCACTGCCTAATGATGATATTTGCAATAACGACGATTTCACAGAATTTTACGGTTTGAACAAAAAAATTTGGAGATCACGTGACAATAAAAACTGTAACGGCGGGAACGATTGTCACGTGATTTTGTCGTGTAATACAAGGTACTTTAATAAATAGTGGATTTAAAAAAAAAAATTAAGTTAAATTTTTATAGGTTATGAATAGTTATCCGTTTTGTTTCGATTTTTGATTGAGTAATTTTCTAAAAACCAAGTGTTCTGCTAAACAATGAACAAATAAATAACATGTCGTGTTAGTTGCAACTACTACAGTAGGTTATTTCAATAAACATGCTTACCTTTAAGCATGATACTTATCATACAGATATGCTCCTTATTCTATTCCGGCGGACTACAAGTGCGATAGATACGGAAAGTGGTGGCCCAGACCCTGGGAATGTCCCAAATGCGAGTCAAGTTAGTTTTTTGTATCATGTTACGGTTTTACGTGCGAAAATAATTGATTTACGGTTTTATGTGTGAAAATAATTAACTTATTAAGTTAACTAAACGACTTTAAATAAAAAGTTCTGAAATGTCCGCATTGCAAGTCAAGTTGGTTTTTAATAGTTTTACGGCTGTTTATGGCAAATTAATTTATTTATAAAGTTATTTAAATGACTTTTTGTTTAAAGCTCTGTGTGCCCTCATTGCAAATCAAGCTGGATTTTTTAAATATACAAATTTATTTTCAGCACACGTGATAAAATATGCGTGCGACGTAACAGTTAGACTCCTAAAGTAACAAAGTTGTGCTTTAAGTTTTATAAAAATAGAATAGTGGCAAAAATGAATATTGAATACTTTATTTGATTCTGAAACTTTAGATTCAATAGATAAAAATGTTGAATTTATTCAAGTAGTGTAAATTTACGCATTAATATTTAATACTAATTTTTGCTTCTCGGGCATAGTTTGTTTCAAGTATATTTATCTTTTTGTACCTTTTTTATGGCTTTCTATTTTTAAACTTTTAATTTTTTTTGAATATTGTGTTTCTTCGATGACGAAAAAGCTCTTGAATAAATGGTCCAAGAATGAAACCTGGCGTATGAAAAAAATTGGTTTTATTAATTAATAAAACACCACGGGTGTAGTTTGTTCCCATGTCCAGGACCTGATATTTAGTTTATTTAAGTATTTTCAAAAGCTTGTATAAAGTATTATAAAATCGTAAAATGCAGCAGTAAGCTCTACTTTTAGTTTTATATTACTTTTCACCAAATTATGTGCATTAAAAGCAATCTGTTATATTACTTAAACAAATTTTTGAGAAAAATTTATGTTCACACACAGTATTCAAGATTGATTATTATTCGAGGCATAGAGAAGTCAGTTATTACGATGGCGAAAATGTCACCATCCCAATCGGAGTGAATTTATTCTGGAAACCAGCAAAAGAGTTTTTCTACGTTGTGAAGCTACACAACGTTTGTTATTATTTAATTTTATGTCAATTTGTAAACTTATACTGGTAAATAGTGTACAAAAGAACTAGTTTGCTCATTATTAGCTCATTTATATAAGCGTGTATTTTTTTTCAAAATCAAAACATACTATATAAAAAAAAGTATGTGCACAATTTAATTCTATATATAGCAATTTAGATTCAAAACGACATTAAAAAAAAATGTAAAACAACATATGAAAAAGTTGTTGCAACATTTTTAGTTGAATATTTACTACACTAAAATATAAACGACGATAAAAAAAATGTAATTTTAAATTTGACTTTTGTGTTTTACTTCTTGTGAACCTTTTTAAACTAAAACAAGTTTAAAATGCATAGTGTTAAGTGAATTATAAAGTATTTTTTCTTGTAATTTTTGAAATATAGGTTAACAAAACACAAATATATCTATAAAATTGTTCAACTTGATAAGTTTAATTTTCCTCACAGATGTTAGTTTTAGCATTTAATCCTTATTCTGGAAGAAGGGCAACAGAAGAAGAGGTAGAAAAAATTGCACAACTATCCCCACAATACAATATTTACAACCACATTGATAATCCACTGTTAGTCTCTCAAATTTAACTATGCTAGTAAATCACTATTATTAAAGTTAATTATTTATTAACCTCTTATAATAAGTTTGTAGTATGAACTTGTAATGTAAGTAAAACAGTTTCAACACAATTGTTTCCATTCAAATCTTTGCTTGTTTTTTTGTGATAAAATCAAATAAATACTGATAGAATAGATAGAAAAATTTGATTGCAATGTTTTTGTTTTTCACAGAAACATAGACGTAAAAGAGACTATAAGAGGGGAACACTACTCAATCAAATTAGAAGTAAGAAACTTGAATGCAAGTCACGCGAACATGGAATTCCAGTTTCTGGTTGTTGACACAATTAAACAATATGCATTAGATTATGTGCACAAGTATACAAAAACGCTGATATACAATGGTTAAGCAAAGAACTACAGTTAGCAATGAAGTTTTAAAGTTTGCATAGTAACAAAATAAATTGAAAAATGTGAAAAATGCATTTGAAAAGGTATATTACGTAAGAGGTAATTTTTAAGTAAAAAATAAATTTGGCTCAGTATTAAGGGAGGCTAGGGTTTTAGGGTGGAGGAGGGGAAGTATAGAACAGCGCCATCGTGCGGTGAAAAAACACGTAAATAAATTTTATTTTTTTTTATCCAAATCTAATTCCGTGCAGGGTCAAAGGTCAGATGGTGACTCTGTGGCGCCACCAAGCGGATAAAATTTTTCTATTATCTTTATGCGTACTTGGATACCAATTTTTTTGCTTATAGTTAGAGCTTTAAAAATCCATTTTTTTGTATGTTTCTTTTAAATAAACGTCTTTGAACATACTTTACTTGATATACCGCACAAAGTAAAAGTTAAAGTAATGTCTCAACTTCAACAATTGTACACTAGTTAAAAGAATAAATATACGATAAAACTTTTTAAAGTAATAAAACATGTAATTTCATAAGATTTATGAGCTTAATTTTAGAATTTTTCGTGTAAAATGTTTGTTTTCAGTAAAATAAAAACGTACTGACAATCTCATTTACTTTCTGCATTACTGTTTAATATTAGGTCAAAAAAGTGTTACTTGTTAGTAAAAGTTATATAAAAAAATTATTTTTATAAATTTTCATAATTTTACTCATACGAAAATCCTTAAAATTCTAGTTACAAATTAGTTTAGAAAATGTTTTCGTTATAAACTTCGAAAACACTTTTAAAGCTCATATCCGATTGAAATTTACGCTAAACTTTTGAAAGATGCAAGTTGTTTTTGTCTGCTTAACTTAATATTAATAAGTACAGACTCTAAGCTTAAGAATATATAATAAGAAATATAATAATCTCCTGTGTAGTAAGATACTGTTTTGTTCTTTAAGTAAGTGCTATCTTAAAACTAGTTGTCTGTCTAAGTATGAACTTAAATTCTCTAAAAATTTTAGAACTTCTTGTTTCATAACATAAAAGAAAAACTTATGTTTCAAGGTTTACAACAGGCATGAACTTGTTTCGAATAAAATTATAAAAGTCTTGTTTAATGTTTCAAAGTTTAACTAATAATGGTACCTTTTAACTTACAAAGCTATGCAATATTCTGATACTTCAAAAAACCTATAGATGTCAATGATTTTTTAAACTTAGTTGAACCTTGTTAGTTAACGTTGTAAAAAAAGGTAGTTAACGCTTCATTAAGAAGATCTACTTCCAGGTGTATAGTTTAAAACAACTTTTTTGCAGTTATTAATAAAATTTTATTCACTATACGACAAAATCGTAGATCATTTTGCATTGTTTAATTATTAAATAACTTTTGTAATTTTAAGCTTTAAAAAAATTGGTAGAGAAATCTAAATATTTTAAAAGACTTTTATTGAAATAACATAATGATATACACAACTTAATGGTTCATTTTAACAAAACAATACTTTAAAAGTTTTAGTTAGTTTGTTTACAATTTCAAACAGCGCAAATAACAGTTTTAAGAGATTATAAAGTATTATATATTTTAGCGTAAAATCAACATACACATTAAAAACTAAAACTTTAACAAATATTGCTTAGTAAATTGAACAATATTGTCGTTGGTAGGCATCAGATAAGTTCAAAAGATAAGTATACTTTGCAACAAAACCCAGATTAACTTTACTTTTAACCAACTATTTCCTGAATTTATTCATTTATAGTGTTTGTGTTGCCTACACGTTTAAATGATGTTGTGCAAACAGTTACGTAGCTTATACTTTAAGGCATATATTATGTTGTATATACTGTCGATTGCATCTGTTAGAATTACTGTGATTTCAGTACATAATAAAAGTTTTTATGGCTTTGAAAATACGTTATTTTTATATTATGTTTTCTCATTAGTTTAGCAACTTTTCGTATAGTTTCAACTGTTATTTTTTTGTTAGTTTGTATATATACAATTTCAAATTCTTTAATGTATCGTTGCTGTTGTTCAGGACTTTTGAAAAAAGTTGATGTATATTTGTTTCGAAAGCTTTCAATTAAATCGTGAAATTATATTAAACCGTATTTTCCAAGTCATGTATAAATAAGAAATTAAAATGGTAGTTTTGAATTATTGATCATTAATAACGAAACATGGACCATTTTCAAAGTTAATAAACTGAAGAATACAAACAAGTTAGTACAGGTTTAAGTTGCCAAGACCTTAAAATTTGTAGCTGAGACTACGTTTGTAAGAGTTCTTTAAGATAATATCAATAAAGCATCATGAAAGTTCATTATTTAAACAATTTTTTGTAGAAAAATATATTCAGTTATTGTCAGTAGTTTAAAACTATACCAGCTTAGGTATTTCATTTCTAAAATTTATAAGTTTTTACACAATGTTATGCGATTTAAGTTATTTTACAAACAGAAACCTTAAAATAAAAAACGGTTTTAAAGCTCATTAATACATTTAACAAAAGTGTTGCATTTTAACAGACTAATTATAGTTGCATCTTTATGTACTTCGATAAGCAAAAACAAATTTTGATTGAACAAAAATTCAAAGGTTTTATTTTCAATGCGCTCGTGATAAATCAACAAAAGTATAATGATGTTTATTCAAAGACGAAATTATGTTTTTAAAAGTCAATTGTATAACTCAACTTACTCTTTAATCGAAATAGTTTAAAAGTGCTGCTTTGTTTAGATGAGTATTTGTGTACATAGAAATATTTTTAAAACAAATTAGGAATTAGTTGAGTGGTAATCAATAGACATCCACAAAAAATGTTTAGTAGGGCTAACTATCTTCTACTTTACATCAATCTTAATAAGTTTAAATAACTCTACAATTTTATTTGACATAAATTTCAGACTAAATAAGTTCAACTTATTTCTAAATATGCTCATTTACTTTTATAAAACACAATAAAAGTCATGACCAAAATAAATTCGGCTTATAGACGGTCTAATTTCTTGGATGATTTAAATGTTTTACTATATATAGAAATGATCTAACTGGCTCAAATTTTTTTAACTGCTAGACATTGTACTAACAAGTATCTAGCCCGGTATGATAACTTGTACATATTAAACATAATCTTTATTATCAATTATTAACAAGCGTACTCTTATTTTAGGAATCAGCAAATTGGGTACATTTTAACTAAGACCCGCGGAACGCTCTTCTAGACAGTAATTCACGCGAGCAAATATTTTAAGAAAAACTTGCCAATAATTTATACAAAACCCTGTTTTGAACTTTAGTACAACGATGTTTAATTGATTTAATTTAGTCTTTCAATAAACACTCGGTCTATCAATATCTTTATTTAAACAAGACCGGCCCACAAAACAGTTTTTCAAAATCAACTACATCTATCAAAAACTTGACAACTATATTTTCACTTATTGCATTTTAGATAGCTAATGATCATTGTCTTTCAAATACCTAAATATGAATTAAATTTTATGCAGCAATCGATAAAACTAAACTTAACACTCTTGTTTTCCTTTTATTTTGAGCTTAACTTAAAAAACCTTATTAACCTTGTAAGCCGAAATTACATTTAATTTTTTAGAAAAAACTACTTAAATTATGCGAGAACAAAAACTTTTCATAAATATCGAGGTAGACATTACTTATGACATTAGCAAACTTATAAACTAAATTTACTTATATGTATAATTTTAGTAACTTAAGGTACAAAAAAAATCAATTTTATAAATATAAATAAACCCTTAAAAGCGCAACCAAGTTTTATCATTTTAACAAAAAAAAAGACCATTTTAGTTAATCATAATTTTATTGACAATAACATTAAAAAAACAATTACAAAAATGAAGAAGCTTCCATCATAGTTCGTCTGCTGGGTTGTTGTCGTCCATTCCTGTTTAATACGTTGGTACTTTTTATGAAATTTTAATTAGTATATAATAAATAAGTAATAAATAACTACATATAACAAAAAACTATATATGAAATTTAAAAATATATTCACAGTCGTCTCTTAATTTTATTTAAAAAAATTTTAATTAAAACTGGTGGAAGTTATAATATAAGCAAACAAAATTTGTTAAAATGTACTACTATACAATTTTAAATCATTATTTTTTGTTAAAATTACAAAACTTATTGTAAAATAAAGTTTTATCAAATAGGAATATCGATTACAAACCAGTACTATATAAAGAACATAGTATTAGAATAGAGGCTTCAATTAATAAAAATTAATTATTTTTAACAATAATTCAAGACTAAAAAGTGTCAACATTAACAATTAAACTATACTTTAAACAGGCTTTAAATTATTCTAAGACTTTGGCTACTATAAAAGGAACAAAAACTTACTTAAAAATTTTTTAACAAGTGATGTAACTAAACAAAACGTTTAATAAACTTAAACAATGAGCAAAACGTTTATACTAAAAGTAAGTTTCGCTTTACAAACATATTTAATGTCATTTAAGTTAAATGCAGAGACTTTAAAAATAATAAAATCTACAATAACCATAAGCAAAATTATTTTTTTAAAGGTAAAACTATTAAATAAGTTTAGTTTCTTAAACTTTATCTTTACAGGAAATACCTTGTAATAATAAAAAAAAAACTTCTACTCAGGATTGCCAATGGTTTTTGAAAACGTTTTACAAGTTAAAAGATTTTCGTACAAGTTTACAGTTTACGCTACAAGTTTTTGAGTTTGCATTTAGTATAAAATTAAATTTAAGCTCTTAAATGGCATAAAAGTAATACAAAGATACTGTGATTCTACTTTAAATACAATTATTCTGGCATGATAGATTGTTGGTACTTAGTATAAGTTTTATTATTATAAATGTGAATTTGTTTTAACTTCTGGGTTTTCCAGTTTTGTTTTTGCCTGGATGGTTAAATTCCAGGCAGCCCTGGTTAATTTGTACCTGATTAATCTATTGGAAACTTATTCTAATATGAACAAAAAAAAGATTTCTTTATTAAACTTTTTTTTTTAATTATGACGTAATTATTCAAGATAAAAACTTTAATCTGTTAAATGTATCTTGTACAAAAATCTAAGACAGGATTTATTCAAAAAAGGCATCTTTTATTAAATTAAACAACAAATAAAATCGATTTCGGCTAACGCTTTTCAACTACTTTTGTTAGCAACTAATTTTAAGATTAAATTTCGACTAAATAAACAGTTAGAGGTTACATCAGAAAAAATCAATTAACACTAATTAGCATACTTGAGCAAAAATTAATTAGACATTCACAATTCATAAACAAATACTTAAAACAGTTGATCGGTAATTTAACTAAGATAAGCAACAATAACAAAACTAAAACTAAAATAAGCGATAAATTCAAATAAAATTAAACAAAATTTTAAAAAACAAACTTCCTTAAAAATTTACTTTAATTTAATTTATAACAACATATAAAGATTATAATTATAGTTCAATATGCAACACACTTCTAAATCTAAATACTTAATTCTATAAAGGTGATTTTAAAATAAACAAAAAAACTTCTTGCAAACAAAATCAAGAGTAACTGAAGTATTTTGATAAATACATTTTTTATCCCTTTAAATTACAAAGTAAACTAACTTTTGTATCGTTTGATCAGATCAATTAGATCTCGGACCCCTTTGGTTTGCGTAGTTTCTAGTTATTTTTCCAGAATCTCGTTTCCTTTGTCACTGAAGGATGTTACGGTTGGTGGATTTCTAAAATATGATTTAATTTCAAATATTTTCATTTTCAACTTCTTTGTAAAAAGATTTTGTTTTTTTTTTTAATAAATCCCAAAATATCTATATAACTAAGTTATTTAAATTGTTAAACCTCTACAAAATGACTATTTTATTGTTTTCTCTAATCACCAAGAATAAACTATACCTTAATAAACACAAAAATTAAAAACAACTTTATTTACAATTAATGAGCTGGCTGCAACACTACAGCTTTGGGCTAAGAAGCATACCATTATTTTGTATCCCATTAAGAAAAACTAATTTATGCAAAAGTAACTAAAGTCTGATGAGATAGTACAGTATAACCATGTACTAACAATTTTAAATACAATTCAGCCTAACAACCTCCCTCAACTATACTATTTTTAATCATTAACTGTTTTTAAAGAAGTCAAACACAAAGTAAACAAATTATTTTAATATTTTAGGTTGTAACTAATATTTAATTACATCACAGTTTAACAAAATAAAATTGTGTTTCTTGAAAAAAGTGTATAATAAATGTTCTTGTGTGTGAGGTTTTTTTGGTATGATTATTATTTTGTTAAAACAACATACTTAACTTATGCAATATTTAACTTTTCTTTAAAAAATAAAAATTTATAGTTGTAGAGAGCATTATCAATAAAAAGAAAAAAATTTCAAATATATAATAAGACTATATTTCTACAAACTTAAGATTTGTCACTATTAAGTTAATTATTTTAGTATATTTCAACAGATTCTTTATAATATTGCACAAGAAACATTTATGATATACAGGTCAAAAACTTAAAAAATAAAAGATAAATTTTTTGTGGGCTTTTAATTTTGCCTCCATTAAAAACGTTCCATCTGTAGTTTTTCAAAGTGTTTTTTACAATGGACAAAGTGCTATTTCATACAAAAACTTTTTTATGTTAAGGCCATAGGTGGACCCTATTATATTATATAGCTTAAAATACTGTATAAAAAATTGAATTTCAACCACAAAAAGTACTTTTGATTTTTATACTATAATCCATTAACAAAAACATTCTAGTACAAATAATTTTTGTAAAAATAATTCTTAAATTTTCAGATGTGTTGACAAATGTACAATTACGAACCAGTTTGTTTTTTATTGTTGTAATTAGTACATTAAAAATATTACCACTCTGGAATTTCTTTAAAAACACCTTATGTTTGTCCAATCTGATTTTGTCAAGTTAAAAAACAAGTATATATGTTTCAACAACTTTTACATAAATATTTATACATAATAAGTTGTAAGTAAGTTTAATACTATATTAAATCACAATAATAAATCATACTTATAAGATTAAGAGCCAAGATTAAGTTAATTAAGGTAGATTGTTAGACACCAATTAGCCATAATTATAATTAGCTTGGTAAAATAAAGAGAATTATATCATTTCTAAAAAACATACTACAAAAGTTGACATTTTTGTAGTGAAAAAAAATATTTGAATTGAGTTATTTGAATTTTAATAGAAAATTTCAAATTTTAAATTGTTAGTGACAACAGTGAAATGCTACTGGTGAGCAAGCTTCAACAATTTCAACAACTAAGTTAAGTTAATACAATTTATCAACTAAAAGAGAATTTGAAGTTAAACAAAAATAATTGGTTAAAAAGAGTTTCTTAAACAATTTGAAGAAAAATGCTGAGGTTTGCAAATAACACTTTAAATAAAACTTTTTTTTTCTAAATTTTTTTAATTAGCTTTTGTTACCAGAGCAGCCTTAATGTAGTGAGCCTTACAAACCTTTATCTATATAAAACTTTATTGAAACAAACTTATTTACAAAATAGACCCTTACAAATTTTCCTTAAGATTTCATAAAATGTATTGAGATTTAACTTAGCTAAGATCTAAGTAATATAAGTACATTTATCTCTTTTTTTAGTGATTACATTTTTCAAAACTATCATATCATATTTTATATGGTAATTACACAAACTTTATGGCAACAAATTTTCTATTTAAAATTTTTTTTACTAAATCTCAATTTTTGAGAAATAATTTAAGACATTATAAACTGTTCAAATGCTTTAGAATGAAAATTCATTAAAAAATATTAGTACTTATAATTCTGTAACTTACCTAATATAACAGTAACTGAATTATAAATCAATTAAAACTAATAAGAGAATTTATGGAA
Organism: Thalia democratica; assembly: GCF_965202585.1. NCBI lineage: Eukaryota > Metazoa > Chordata > Thaliacea > Salpida > Salpidae > Thalia > Thalia democratica. The sequence goes on along the minus strand of NW_028139344.1, from coordinate 72,104 downwards.
TAACAAACCTTTACATAACTGTTGGAAATCAATTCTTTCCATTTCAGAGCTGGTGGGCATTAGCTAATGAATTTCTTCTTTCATCATTGGTTTACTTATGTAGACTAAATTATATACTGTTGTATATCATAATAATATTGTTATTTTAAAAATTTTTATTTCATGTTTATTTTTAAACTAAGATTTAACTTTACACATATCAATCTTTCTTAAAACAAGATATGTGTATCTTAAATATTTTATTGTAAATAATTAACATTTATTAAAGAATTAAACTATCCAGCATTGTTAAGTACTATTCTAGATTTTAAAGTAAAATTTAAAAAAAAATATTTAATCCTTTTATTGGTGACCACAGGATTTTAATAAATTTTATTAAAGTTTTATGACTGACTTCCAGATTTATACATTTTATCTATTTCTATTTACTTATGTACTATTAATGCTACTAAAAATTTATTTAATAACAAAACAAGATGTTGTGTTAAAAATTTATCAATTGTCATAATTATTTCTAACCAAAACTTTATCTGAATTGACCAAGAATTTGTATTTTGGCTCAATTTTAATGGTTTTTTTGCCAAAATCAAGTTCATGAGCTGAAAAGAAGCCTAGGGATGAGGGAGGGAAAATAAGGGGGTTCCTAGGCCATAAATTGAAATATGATATTTTAAAACTCATCAAAATATTTTAACTAACCTGAGTTACACAATGTAAAACTATAAGCTTCTCAAAAAGTCTACAGTAGACAGGGTATCACAGAGTTATGAAACATGTGATTGTAGAATTAAAAACAATGAAAAACAAATGATAGCTTGTGTTTATGCCCCTTCAAAAGCATTAGCTTATATTCAACATACACCATACTGTAGGTTACCATAAAAAAAAGTAATGTACAGGACTATCTGACCAGGGCTTGTAGTTTTACAAGTCGAAAATCTTATTTAAATAAATATTTTAATTATTTTTAAAGCAATCAAAAAAACTACTGAACATTAAAAAAAAATATTTTAGTTTAATAATACTGAAAAACTTCAGTTTAACTTCACGGCAACTTTAACTGATTTTCGTAACTTTTAACTATTGTTAGTAAGTTGTTTTTTGTGAATAATAATTTAATATACTAAATAGGTTTTATTTCCTTTTTACCTTTTTAGTTTTTTTTTTTTTAAAGCTTATTAATGACTAAAATTAAACTTAATGTTTTAAATCGAGCTTTTGATTTAAATTTCTTTTAGTTTTGATTAAACAAAAACAATGCATTCAAGTTTAAAATAAGAGGTTGTAAAATAATATTGAAGCATTTTCTTATCTTACTACTTGTTTGTAACTAAACATTGTTTCAAACGAGAGCTGGCTAACTTCAAACAACAAGCAAAACTAAAAAAAAGGTGTTTTATTTGTATATATATGGTCTGATAGCTCCTAACAAGTTAATTTCATTTTATTTATCAATGAAAAAAAAACTATAAAAAACTTAAATTTTAATTTATTTATTTTTCTTAACTTGAAAAAGGCTTATAAGCACGCACTTGAAATGTGTGCTCTAAAATACAAAATATTAATATAAGCGTATAATAAATCTTTAATGCTAGAAAACGAATAGAAACCTTTCTAAAACTAAAGAAAACGTTTATCTTTTCTTTCCTATTGAAGTTATTGAAAGTTTTGAGTTATTGAACTAATTTATACAGTAATCTTCCTCTTGTTTAAGCAGTTCCAATTTCAATCTGTTCAACATGCAGTTTTTATATATACTGGTATATATTATATACTGGTATTTCTAAGGTACGAGCTCCCTGATAGATACGTAAGTTTTGGTTGCAAGCGCAAAAATTCACTTGAGAGAACGATTAGCGCGTAAGTTGATATTCAAAGATCAGTTTTAATCGTATTTTGTGTTAACCTAGTTTTAAGTGTATTGAATAAGTGCTGGAATATTTCAGGGAACCTAAAAAAAATTGTATAAAATCGTAATGTGTTTGAAATAAAAAAATCATCAACGCTCCCGAAGACCCGGGAGAAGCAGAAAAGCACAACAGGATACTGACCAGGCTGCGAACCGACCCGGAGACGCATTTCTCGCTCGTCCATATGGATAGAAAACTACCAGTTTTAATATTGATGAAGTAATTTACAAGTTAGTCAAGTTAATATCTAAGAAAAATTACAACTTATCATTTAAAAAAAACTTTCAAGCTTATACATATTTTCATATATGAAAAATAGTTTAAACAAATACTTAAAAGATATTGTCTTAATTTTGATATTCCGCTTAGAAAAAAAACTGTCGAAAATTAAGTTTAAGGCGATCTTTAAGTTTTACTTTTTATTTAAGTAGATCCATAACTGGTAAGCAAAAAAAAAGGTACTTATAAAATTAAATGAAAAATAATATAGTATTAAACAAGGCTTCATTTACTTAAACATCTATGATTTTTAAACAAACAGTAATTTAAAAAATTAAGTGACTGTTGTTGTTTTCAATACTCATTAACTTTTTTGGTTGCTAATAAAATAGTTTCAGTTCCGATTATGAGTTACGTTATTAGATTTAATAAATAAGAAGTTATTTTAATAAAAAGTTTCATCCGAAGTAATTTTTTAGCTACAAAAAAACTAAAACTTATTTAAAACAAGTTGTAAGTACTGACAAGTAATCTTGTGACAGAAACAAGTCATTATAAATTAAATTAAATTAATTAATAAATTAAAAACCTTAGAAAAATTAAAACAAATACCAATTGAAAATCTGATAGATGAAAAAAAATTTCACGAATTTCACCAAATTTTTTTTTTTTACGATAATATAGCTGAATAAAATTAGAATTAATTAAGATATCAGTTTTTATTTCAAGTATTACGTTAAATAAGTAAAAGCACAGTTTTAGCCAAAAAATTCAAAAAAAAGTTTTTAAATAATACTTTTTTATAAAGTCCTTATTTATATTGCGCTTAAATTAAGTTTTAGTTTTTGTACTTTTTATTCTTTTTTTTTTCAATCTTTTTATTTTAATATCTATTTTTTGTTCAACTCGTTTGTACTTGAACTCAAATTATTTTGTAATTCTACATGAAACTATTTTTAAGTCGAAAAATAAAAACTCAATAAAAAAGATAATTTTAACGTTTATTGCCTTTTATTTGCTAAAAAGTTAGTTTTTTGAAGAATTATGTATGTTTAAAACAAAAAAACTAATAAGCTTTCCTTCTAAGAAACATGATTTTAGGTGTGACTTTCTAAATTAAATTCAAAAATGCCTCCTTCTAACAACCATTAAATGTATTAAATAAAATTTTATAGGCCTGAACGAAATTTTTTAATCTTTGGTAGGTTAACAATGTTTTAAAGAATACATTTAGTTTTGTTTACTTTTGTTCTAAAAGAGGAATTTTTAAATGAAAACTTTAATGGTGAAACTAGCTATTGAGGACACGAAACGTTTTATCATTTAATAACTTTTTTTCTCGCTTGCACTTTTGATATTTAAAAAACCCGTTTCATCCAAATTGGTACCGATCACTTATTGTAGACTTTCCTAAACTAAATACCTTGCTTGGCTCTCACAGATCAAAACGTTTAAAAATGAAACCTTTAGAATAGTTAGAACCGACAGATTAAAAAAAAAATTGTTTGTGAAAATTATGCTGGCTTAATGTACAAACTTTAAAATAATCTCAATGTCCTTAGTTTCATTTGTTTTTTAATGTCTAAATATTTAAGGAAAAATGATGTTTTATTTTGGATGTAAACAGTCTTTAAATTACTCTTATCATAAAAAATGTTTGTGATAATTTTTGAGGATTTATGCAATCATTTAAACACAAATATAACTTACTTTAAACATTTAGCAGTAATTTTTTGTTTTCCTGTATTATCAGTTTACTTGCAATCTTGATTTTAGTTTTACAATTTGTGTCAGTATGGAACAGAAAAAATTTTGCTGAAAGTAACTCTTAGCAGTCTTTTTGTTTGAGTAGTTTTGTATTGAATTTGTAGATTAACATCTATCATAAGTTGTTTTCTAGCAAATAACTCGGTTTGATACGAAAAGATCATATTAAAGTACATTAAACCAAATACAAGTTGAAATATATCATAAAAGAAGTATTTAAACCTAAAACTCGATTTTTTTTAAACTTCTATTAAAACTCCTGGCAAAACTGTCGTTGGAAAGTAAGTCTTAAGAAGCTGGTTAAATTCTTAAGCAGCTGTTTTTTTTAAATTATATGCAATATCTTTGTTAACAACGATGTGTAAGTTAGTTTTTAGTGAAAAATATACTAAAAAAATTAATTTAATCCAATTTCGACTTACTAAAACACAATGTTTTGATTTAAGTATGTTATTTTTTATACAACTTTATTGATACGTTAAACAAAAGATAAGATCTAAAGAATTACATTTTTCCATGTTCTCCTCAGTTTTCATAAAAATGGTTTTGTTATATGATACTAATTAACTTGCAATAACATAAGTCTACACTTCTTTTGAGTTAATTAATTTGGTTAATTCACAAATGCCAAGTTACTAAAAACATTTTAAAGATTCTATAAGCTTAAATGTTTATTTAGCATTTTAAGCTAGCTTCTTTTAAATTCTTATGAACATTTTCAGATTAATGGCAAACTAACTGACTTAACTTGTTTTAATAAAAGGTTTAATAACATGTTATATTGTAATATGAAGAAATAAAAAAAATAACTTGCTCAGTATCCTAAAAGCATTTTTTGAAACTTTCCAAAATAAAAACAACTTGCTTTAATATAACTTATCTCTAACAGTATTCGTTATAAATAAATAACAAAACAAATTTATTGATTAAATAAAAAAAATGTTCACTTGTTTAATTTACTACAATATTTACAATACATAATTTTATCAAATAGTCTTCAGTTCAAAAACTTGTTTATTATTATACAGTATTCACCAAAACTAAAAAAGCGAGTATTTCACAGTACGAAAAAGTTTGATAAAGCAAAAAACAATTACAGCAATTATTACGTCACACTCAAACTTTAAAAACAAAATTACAGTGCCGATACTTTTAACAGTAATAAACAAAGATATTCTTATGGCTAGCCATACAAAAGGCTTGTACACACATATTCACAGTAAGGAGGTGCTATTAATTAAGTTGTTTGTGGTAATTGTGGATTGTAAATTAATTTTAGTGGTAATTGTGAACTATTTAATCAACATAATAAATTTTATTTTTAGTGGTAGTTGTGTATTATCTTGCTTCTCAGTTGGCCGCATTCTACTTCATCGATGTACAGGGAATTCGTTTTGACCTGGAAATTTTTTTATTTGATTTTCAACTTTTATCAACTTATATTTTAATTTAATGTAATTTTTAGATAGATCTAAACAAACATACTTGGGTAATTTTTATTTTGGACAGCAAAACTCACAAACTTTTAATTACAGCCTCTTAGGTTTACTTAACATTCAAGTAAAATCATTGTTAAAAAGACTCTAACTTTTCAACCAATGCCTCGTAAAAATTGTTCAAACAATTATTTGTTTACAGAAAACAAAAGCTAAAAATGATTTTCCAAAAGAGTTTAAAACAAAAATCTAAATGTTTAAAATTATTTACAAAATGAATGCAGTTTGTGTATGTCTGGTGAAAGTTGTTGAAAATAATTTTTTTTGTGCAAACCTGAATGTCTTCCTCGAGGATGCGCTGGTTCCTGACGAGGAGAAGAAGCTCTTTCTCGGATTCGTACAATCTCTGCTTGATCTTCCCGACGTTCACCTTGATCTCGTCCACCTGCAACAATTTACAATAAAAACTTTCAAAGTTACCAATAACAATTTATGATAAGATTTATTTAGGTTTTTATAAAAACCTATTTACAAACACGTAAAGTTTATAATAAAATCAGTTTTAGAAAACACTGCTAAAGTTGCTCTATGTTCTAAAATATATAACACATCTATGATGAAGCACTAGAACTCATTTACAAAAAAAATCAACAAAGCTGTATGATTGAATTACTTTTATGGTTTCTCTAAACTTCATAACAAAAATAAAATTAAACAGTCATAGTTTTTATTTTGTAAAAACAAATTAACCATAATTCGATTGAATTAAACGTTATTTATCGCTATAAATAGTTTTTAGCTTTTCTTCGTATAAATTTTCTCAATAACAATGTGGTCTTAAGTAAACAATAATTTTAACTTCAATTTTTTTGGCTAAACTTATAAATGGAGTAAGTTGTGTTGCTCATGTTAAGTATTTATGATATCAAAAGAAAGTTATTCAATAAACTATACATCGCTAGTCTAGAACAACAATTTTCATTTATGATAACATGTCGTTAAAAAAATTTTAATTCAAGATAAAGCTGACATTAAAAAAACTATAAACTATGATAACAAAATCATTTTATGCAAAAGGGTTTCTTTAGTTTTTAATACATCATCTAAACTTTAATGGCCCTTGATTGAGTAGAAAATAAGGAGCTATAATTAGTAGTTTCAATAATATAAAATTGTATATGTAAAATAATGTCATTATAAAAACCTAATCACTTTCCACGGAGTCCACAAAAAGGGTTTTTCAATAATTTAGACAGAACAGTAGAACATTTGTGTTAGTAAACGTACTAGTGTTGTATTAATACATATAGTATACTATACAACTATGCTTAACAAAATTTTAAAAGTTGTACCGTAAAGTATTTGTGAGATAGGAAAAACATACGAGACAAGAAATACTAACAAGAATTAAGCTGAGAGCACATTTAATAGTAGTATAAAAATATTTAGTAAATATAAAAATACCAGAATGTTGCAATTAAAAATGAAAATTTCTGTAAAATGAGAAAGCATTTAAATTGATTCAATTAGGCAACCTAAATTTTAAATTAAAAATATTATTTGTTATACAATAGAGTCAAGTACTGACCTTGTGTTCAAGGTTTTAGCTAGAGTTAATTTTACTATCAAAATAATTACTATTAATATCATTTGAATAAATGAGTTTGTAAATTAAAGAAGGAAATTTACTGACTCGAAAATTAACTCATTAATAGATTTTTCAACTTGGTAACAATTTAATTAAAAATTATTTAACAATATTTGTTTAAAGCGGTAGCTTGAATTAAAAAAATATTTAGTTCTATAAAAAATTAAAGAACAAATTGAAAAGCACTAAACTTATAACAAATTAACAAGTATAACTATTATAATACAGGTAAAGTTTTATAACTAGCACAGTCGATCATTTATTAGCAAACATTATAAATAAAATTACAACATTTATATAACTTTCACAAACCAATTAGATAAATATTTAAAGTTTATACCTCGCCAATAAGAGCGTATTGTACCGGATCCCTGCAAAGCTCAACGTTGGGTCTATGTGTTCTCGCCTCTAATCTGGAAATAGTAATAAGGTTAATTGATAATAATAGTTATGTAAGAATTATCTGTATTAGAATCTAGTAATAACCTGGCAATAATAAAATTAACATAATTTATAATTAAGGTTATAAATGAGAATTATGTGTCCTACACTTTAACCTGGTAGTAATAACAAAAATTATTAATTTATAATAATTAGTTGTGCGTCTTACACTCCAACCTAGTTGATATAAGTTGTATAATGTATACTCAAGTATAAAATAAACACTTGTAGCCAATGTACCAGTTACATTATACTGATATTTATATGACAAACACACAAAAAAATAAATATAACCTGGTCTGGGCAACCATCATTGCAGCCATTTTATCACTTACACCATACTAACATTGTTATTGTAAATATATAAAAAGTATAAATAAATATAGAAACCTTGTCTGAGCCACCATCATTGCAGCCATTTTATCACTTACACCATACTAACATTAATATTGTAAATATATAAAAGTATAAATAAATATAGAAACCTTGTCTGAGCCACCATCATTGCAGCCATTTTATCACTTACACCATACTAACATTAATATAGTAAATATATAAAAAGTATAAATAAATATAGAAACCTTGTCTGAGCCACCATCATTGCAGCCATTTTATCACTCACTCCTTTCTTCAATTCCTCAATGTTCTTTTCTTGTTCGCCTATTTCATTCAGAACCTATTTCGTTGAATACTATTTGTTATTATTTTTTTTAAATAAACTAGCTTAGTGATAGTTAAATACAGTAAAATACATAATATAAATGTAAAACACTATTTCAGGTAAGATAAGACAGATTAGAATAATTTCTTTGTTTAATGTTCCAAATGCTACAAGAATTGAACTTTTCAAATAACATGTTGTGTATAAAAAAATATACTAAAACCTGGTTGAAGAAAAAATAATTTAATAAAGTTGTAAGTGGTATTTGGACCACATTAGATTAGCAAACTAGTTTTGTTCAAAAAATCAATGGTTTGCTTATTTTCAAGCTTTAAAATCAAAGAAGCTATTTAATTTACTGTTGATTATCAAATAAAAGTAATTAGAGGTTTCTAACTCACTGTTCATATAAAAATAATTTAATGGTTGTTAGTTGTTTGGTAATAAAAAGTTAAATACCGGCCTAGTACGTAAACTTTTAAACTAAACAAACTTTGATTAAACAAATTTATAGGGAAATATTGAGATGCTAAAACCCTTGTCATACGAAAACTTACTAATCCAAGAGTTTCTGTAATAAGTAAATTTCAGCTACTTAAAACTATAACAACATATTTTTTCAACATTACTTTGTAACTAAAAAACTGTTCTTATTTTCAAAACACACCAACCTCAGCAAGGTCATACGTATACTCACTCAAAATAGTGATCTATGTGTTTCTCAGAAAGTTTAAAAAAATCCCACTTACCCATCAAACTTTTCAAGGTGACTTTGTAACAAAAACACTAAATTTAACTAAAACAATTATCTTTAGATCTAAGTATTGACTTTGTATGGTGATTTATTATATAACAAACTTCTACACACGAAATCACCCTTACCTTACCTATTAAACTCTTCAAGGTGGCTTTGTAACAAAATCACTAAATTTAACTAAAACAACTACTTCAGCAATTTGATATAAGTATTGACAAGGTGACTTATTATATAACAAACTTCTACCCCTCGAAATCACCCTTACCTTACCTATTAAACTCTTCAAGGTGGCTTTGTAACAAAAACACTAAATTTAACTAAAACAACTATCTCTAGATCTAAGTATTGACAAGGTGACTTATTATATAACAAACTTCTACACACGAAATCCCCCTTACCTTTGCCAAATGGTCCTCCAACTTGGCCTTGACCCGCTTGGTCTGCTTGACCCTGTCCTCGAACGCTCTCTCCACCGCCACCTGCTGGAACTTCATGTCGTCGCAGCAGGTCTTCAGCGACGCGTCGATGACCGATCTGAGCTTGGACGAGTTGATGCGCTCCATCTCCCCGCGGTTGATGTTTCCGTCGGTGTAGTTCTGCCATCCAAGGACGGATGTTGAGCTGTTTGAAGATTTGGACTATAAAAGTACACTATTTTAAAACTATACATCTCCATATTTATATGAATAAAAACATGCTATTCAAATAGCATTTATAGGTAAAAAGATATAATATAAAACGTCAAAGTAAACACACACAATATACATACAATTTAAACTTGTGAATAAAATTAAAGTTAAAAACTTATTTTTAGTCAAACAACTTTTAAATAAAAGCTAGATTTTAAAGTAGCAAAATTAATTTCTTAAAAAATTCCATCAGTCCGCGACTGAGTTAAAATATGAGGAGAAACACATTCACTAAAACCCAAGACTTTCAAAATAAAAATAAAAATTCAAGCCTTAAAATGTAAATGTATCAAAAAGTTGTTATATTCTTCAACGTGCTTCTTAACCTTTTTATGATTAAAGTTTAAAACCATATGTAACCAGTTGTAAACTTTACCTCAAAAGACGAAAACAAAAGAAAAACTAGCAATAAACATTTAACATATGACAAAACAACAAACTTGGGTTCAACTCGAACTTTTTCAGGGTGGAGCTTGATTTGCGGGCTGTTGTTGGTGATGGTGGCGCAGTGTTCGTCTATGCTGAGAGCCGCAGCCTTGTCTTTCAAATCGCAATCTATATCGTATATCGCCTGTCGATTTCTCCTGGTTGTTGAAGTTGTATGGTGAGAAAATTTATATAAAAATATTTCAAAGTGGTAAATATGTGTTTCTGTGAGAATTTTTAATGGTGAGTTATAATGTAGTATTTATTTATAGCAAGCATTTTACAGCAAGTAACTTAAAATTAAATACAGTAAAAAAGTATTAAACTAATTTATATCAAACAGTAATTCTAGCAAAAGTACAAATACAGAGTATAACTATTTCAACTTTCACAAATGCAACTTAACTAAGAATTAAAAACTTGTAAACAGATAAAGGTATAATCACACAAACAATGAAGGAAATTGGGGTGTAAATTACCTTTTTCTTAGTTTAATCTTATTTTATTTAACTAAGCTACAAGTTGCTTTTTACAGAATTTAAAAACTCTAATTAGTTTTTCAGATACAGCAGGTCAAAGTTGGAGGCAGGAATAGGTTCCTTGTGGAAGCGCAAACTAAAACCGCAAATAACTAGAATCACTAAAATTTTGTAAACAGATAAGAGTATAATCACACAAAAAATTGCAAACCTGATTTGTTCAGTCGCCTGTTCAATGTCCCTCCTGAACAGGTTCTGCACCCCCCTCAGAACTTCGCCCTCCTTCAAAAGTTCTGTTTCCGGTTTGTCGTGCACCAGATCAATACCGGCTCTTCCTTCCCTGTTATTAGCGAGACGTTGAATAAAAATTACATTATTAGTTATTACGTTTGATAATTTGTACAATATTATTAAGGGCATAGTGGGGGTTAATTTTTACTAATTGTTCTTATTTTATAGAGTTATATCTGAGCTATGAGTTATTTTAACGGCTTGATAAAAATCAAAGTTACTTTTGAGATATGAGCAATCAAAGTCGGTGACCTCAATAGGTTCCTAACTAAAAACGTAAAAAAATACCATTTCACTAAAAATCTATCTTCTCCTTCATTTTTAAGCAATCTTCTTCAAATTTTCACAGAAAGTGTATTATTAAATTTTAAATAAATTGAGAGCAGGATTTTAGAAAATAAAATTTTAATTAAAAAAACCACCTATTTATTTTTTGTTTTTTAATTTAAAATTTTTAATATTTTAAAAATTCCAACATTCAAAGTCTTGTAAACTATAAAAGAAACATTTCCTGAATTTTTTGATAAAAATTACAATATCTTAAAAGATATTTTTTTTTTATAAAAACTGGCTTGTAGTTTGTACTTTAAGCTTTCATATAAGATCCAATGTTATTTTAAGTATAAAAAAAATTTCGGACACCCCTATGCCCTTAACTAACAGCAAAAAAATTCTAGTAAGATGAATTGATGGTTAACTTTTTTTAATCTGTAAAACTATTAAATATAAGTACTGCAACATGGATATATCTTAAGTACTGCTATAATTAAAAAAAGTTAGTTTATCTTGTTATATAAAAGTTTTTTTTAGTATTCTATTAAATTTAGAAGAACAGAATACAGTAAAAACCTACACTAAATTTTGAATTACTTTTATAGACTACTATCTTATAGAAAAAAAAAGGTTGACTAAAAAATTCAAGCATTGAAAAATATATCTAGAATTTAAGTTCACTTGTAAATGTTGAAATAAATTGTTACACTACAACATTTAAAACATTCTATTCCTGTTTTATACAAGATTTACTTTTAATAAATAATAACAATCAAAAATAAAAATTTCAAAACATTATTAAAAATCTAAAGTTCAAGCCTACTCATCTACAAAATTCTTAAACTTCAACCAAACCTATAAGATTTTTAACTGTAAGCAATTTTATTAGAAAAACCTAGAATTTTTCTTTACTCATAACTTTATTGCAGCTGTCATCAAATATTACATTCAACCTGAAAGCGAGGCAAGCCTGTGTGATCTGAAGAGGCTCGACAGTGGCTTCCAATGCGCGTTGCAGGCGACCTCTGTGCTCTATCACAAAATCCGTCTCATTCTGCACGTCCTTACGCTTCCAGCTCAGTTTGTCCACCCAACCCTTGATGTCCACTATTCTGCTGTCTGTAAAATGGAAGAAAGTTGTAAACTTTTTCATTTTTAACCTACTTTTGAAATTAAAGTACTTGTAGACTGAGAAGTTATTTGTGTAAGTTTCAAATAAAATCATGACTTTTGCAAAGTTAATTTAATTTTCATCGGGTTAAACTATAAGTTGTTCAAACTGATACAAATAATTAGAATTAACATAGATTAAGACTCAACTAATTTAATACAAAAAAGAGAATAGATAAATTAAAAGTGAACAAGTAAAGTGTTTACTTAATTTGTGTTCAGTTCTCTTCTGAGACTTCTCAGTGGTGACATGGGTCTCCTCAATCAACCTGTCGCTCTCATCAATCAAATTCTCACTGACCTGTGAAGAATAACTTCTTGTTGTTTATGTATAAAAGTAATACATAGTCTAACTGAATCTTAGATACAAACACTAGAAAGTCTAAATGTTATAGATAAATTCAAGCTAAAATGAGCAGCATGTAACATAATTCTCACCCATCTGTGTGTAGTTATTTGTAGCTTATTGTATTATATATTGTATAATTAAATTCATTATTACCTTATTAACTTCTCACTCACCAGTGAAGAACAGCTCCTTGATATTGTTATATGAACAACATGTAGCTTAATTCATTAACATAGCTACATAGCTGATTGCATTTTGTTTTATTAATAAAATGTTTTATTATCAAACTCAAACCTGTCTCTCCTTCTCTGCGCTGTTGAACTTGTGGCTGTTGGATTGGTGCCACTATGAACTTTGGTGGGGGCTGCACTAGCTTGGCCATGTTTACTTACTAGAAGTTACTTAAGGCATTTAGTCTGAAATTTTATGTTTAAAGTGTATACATTTCATGTACAACAAATTTTACATTCAAATAAAAATAAAAAAGCTAAATGTTCTAGCAATAAAGTTTTAAAGTTTGCATAGTAAACAAAATAACTTGAAAAAATATAAAAAAGTGAAATATGCATTTGAAAAGGCATATTACGTAAGAGGTAATATTTAATGAAAAAATAAATTTGGCTCAGTATTAAGCGAGGCTAGGCCTTTAGGGTGGAGGAGGGGACGTGGAGGTATGAAACAGCGCCATCGTGCGGTGGAAAAACACGTAAATAAATTTAATTTTCTTTTATCTAGAACTAATTTAGTGCAGGGTCAAAGGTCAAATGGTGACTCTGTGGCGCCACCTAGCGGATAAAATTTTTCTATTATCATAATGCGTACTTGGATACTAGTTTTTTTGTTTATAGTTAGAGCTTTAAAAATCCAATTTTTTCGTATGTTTCTTTTAAATAAACGTCTTTAAACATATTTTACTTGATATACCGCACAAAATAAAAGTTAGAGTAATGTCGCAACTTCAACAATTTTACACTAATTAAAAAAATTAATATACGATAAAACCTTTTAAAGAAATAACACATGTAATTAAGATTTATGAGCTAAATTTTAAAACTTTTCGTGTAAAATTTTCTTTTTTCTTGTTTAAAATGTTTGTTTTCAGTGAAATAAAAACATACTGACAATCTCATTTACTTTCTGCATTACTGTTTAGTATTAGGTCAAAAAAAGTGTTACTTGTTAGTAAAAGTTATATAAAAAAATTATAAATGTTCTCAATTTTAATCGAACGAAAATCCTTAAAACTCAAGTTACAAATTAGATTAGAAAATGCTTTCATTATAAACTTCGAAAACACTTTTAAAGTTCATATCCGATTGAAATTTACGCTAAACTTTTAAAAGATGCAAGTTATTTTTGTCTGCTTAATATTAATAAGTACAGTCTCTAAGCTTAAGAATATATAATAAGAAATATAATAAGCTCCTGTATAGTAAGATACTGTTTTGTTCTTTAAGTAAGTGCTATCTTAAAATAAGTTGTCTGTCTAAGTATGAACTTAAATTCTCAAAAAATTTTAGAATTTCTAGTTTTATAATATAAAAGAAAAACTTATGTTTCAAGGTTTACAACAGGCATGAACTTGTTTTGAATAAAATTATAAAAGTCTTGTTTAATGTTTCAAAGTTTAACTAATAATGGTACCTTTTAACTTACGATGCTGTGCAATATTTTGATACTTCAAAAAACCTATAGATGTCAATGAACAACTTATTTAAACTTAGTTGAACCATGTTAGTTAACGTTGTAAAAAAAAGGTAGTTAACGCTTCATTAAGACGATCTACTTCCAGGTGTATAGTTTAAAATAACTTTTTTGCAGTTATCAATAAAATTTTATTCACTATACGACAAAATCGTAGATCATTTGGCATTGTTTAATTATTAAATAACTTTTGTAATTTAAAGCTTTAAAAACTTGGTAGAGAAATGTAATATTTTAAAAGACTTTTATTGAAATAACATAATGATATACACAACTTAATGGTTCATTTTAACAAAACAATACTTTAAAAGTTTTAGTTAGTTTGTTTACAATTTCAATGAATCGCAAATAACAATTTTAAGAGATTATAAAGTATTATATATTTTAGCGTAAAATCAACATACACATTAAAAACTAAAACTTTAACAAATATTGCTTAGTAAATTGAACAATATTGTCGTTGGTAGGCATCAGATAAGTTCAAAAGATAAGTATACTTTGCAACAAAACCCAGATTAACTTTACTTTAATCAACTATTTCCTGAATTCATTCATTTATAGTGTGTGTGTGTTGCCTACACGTTAAATGATGTTGTGCAAACTGTTACGTAACTTATACTTTAAGGCATATATTATGTTGTATATACTGTCGATTGCATCTGTTAGAATTACTGTGATTTCAGTACATTCGAAAAGTTTTTATGGCTTTAAAAAACACGCTATTTTTATTATAGTGTTTCCCCATTAGTTTAGCCATTTTTCGTATAGTTTCAACTGTTATTTTTTTGTTAGTTTGTATATATACAATTTCAAATTCTTTAATGTATCGTTGCTGTTGTTCAGGACTTTTGAAAAAAGTTTATGTATATTTGTTTCGAAAGCTTTCAATTAAATCGTGAAATTATATTAAACTGTATTTCTAAGTCATGTATAAATAAAAAATTAAAATGGTAATTTTGAATTATTAATCATTAATAACGAAACATGGACTATTTTCAAAGGTAATAAACTGAAGAATACAAACAAGTTGGTACAGGTTTAAGTTGCCTTAAAATTTATAGCTGAAACTGTATCAAGACTACGTTTGTAAGAGTTTTTTAGATAATATCAAGCATCATGAAAAATCATTATTTAAACAATTTTTTGTAGAAAAATATATTCAGTTATTGTCAGTAGTTAAAAACTATACCAGCTTAGGTATTTCATTTCTAAAATTTATAAGTTTTTACACAAAGTTATGCGATTTAAGTTATTTTGCAACCAAAACAGAAACCTTAAAATAAAAAACGGTTTTAAAGTTCATTAATACATTTAATAAAAATGTTGCATTTTAACAGACTAATTATAGTTGCATCTTTATGTACTTCGATAAGCAAAAATAAATTTTGATCGAACAAAAATTCAAAGGTTTTATTTTCAATGCGCTCGTGATAAATCAACAAAAGTAAAATGATGTTTATTCAAAGACAAAATTATATTTTTAAAAGTCAGTTCTATAACTCAACTTACACCCTAATTGAAATAATTTAAAAGTACTGCTTTGTTTAGATGAGTATTTGTGTACATAGAAATATTTTTGAAAACAAATTAGAAGTTTGTTCAGTGGTAATCAATAGACATCCGCAAAAAATGTTTAGTAGGGCTAACTATCTTCTACTTCACATCAGTATTTATAAGTCTAAATAATTCTACAACTTTATTAGACATATAATTCAGACTAAAAAAGTTCAACTTATTTCTAAATCTGCTGATTTACTTTTATAGAACACAATAAAAGTTATGTCCAAAATAAATTCGGCTTATAGACGGTCTAATTACTTGGATCATTTAAATGTTTTACTATATTTAGAAAAGACCTAACTGGCTCAAATTTTTTTAACTGCTAGACATTGTACTAACAAGTATCTAGCCCGGTATGATAACTTGTACATATTAAGCATAATCTTTATTATCAATTATTAACAAGCGTACTCTTATTTTAGGAATCAGCAAATTGGGTACATTTTAACTTAGACCTGCTCTTCTAGACAGTAATTCACGCGAGCAAATATTTTAAGAAAAACTTGCCAATAATTTATACAAAACCCCTGTTTAGAATTTTTGTACAACGATGTTTAATTAATTTAATCCTATAGATACTCGATCTATCAATATCTTTATTTAAACAAGCCCAGCCCACAAAACAGTTTTACATAATCAACTACGTCTATCAAAAACATTTCAACTATATTTTCACTTATTATCACTTACAAATATCTAGATATGAATTAAATTTTACGCAGCAATCGGTAAAACTTAAGTTAAACACTCTTGTTTTTCCTTTTATTTTTAGCTTAACGTAGAAGACCTCATTAACCTTGTAAGCCGAAGTTACATTTAATTTTTTAGAAAAAACTACTTAAATTATGCGAGAACAAAAACTTTTCATAACAAGGTAGACATCACTTATGACATTAGCAAACTTTTAAACTAAATTTATTTATATGTATAATTTTGGTAACTTAAGGTACAAAAAAATCCATTTTATAAATATAAATAAACCCTTAAAAGCGCAATCAAGTTTTATCATTTAAACAAAAAAAAAAGACCATTTTAAATTAAACATAATTTTATTGACAATAACATTAAAAAACAATAAAAAAATTGAAGAAGCTTCCATCATCATTTGTCTGCTGGGCTGTTTTCGTCCATTCCTGTTTAATACGTTGGTACTTTTTATGAATTTTAACTAGTATATCATAAATAAGTAATAAATATCTACATATAACAAACAACTATATATATGAAATTTAAAACATATTCACAGTCGTCTCTTAATTTTATTTAAAAATATTTTAATTAAAACTGGTGGAAGTTATAATATAAGCAAACAAAATTTGTTAAAATGTACTACTATAAAATTTTTAATCATTATTTTTTGTTAAAATTACAAAACTTATTGTAAAATAAAGTTTTATCAAATAGGAATATCGATTACAAACCAGTACTACATAAAGAACATAGTATTAGAATAAAGGCTTCAATTAATAAAAATTAATTATTTCTAACAATAATTCAAGACTAAAAAGAGTCAACACTAACAATTAAACTATACTTTAAACAAGCTTTAAATTATTATAAGATTCTGGCTACTATAAAATGAACAAAAACTTACTTAGAAAATTTTTAACAAGTGATGTAACTATACAAAACGTTTAATAAACTTAAACAATGAGCCAAACGTTTGAGCTAAAATTAAGTTTCGGCTTTACAAACATATTTAATGTCATTTAAGTTAAATACAGAGAATTTAAAAATAATAAAATCTACAGCAACCATAAGCAAAATTATTTTTCAAAGGTATTAAAACTATTAAATAAGTTTAGTTTCTTAAACGTTATCTTTATAGAAAATACCTTCTAATAATAAAAAAAACTTCTACTCAGGATTGCCAATGATTTTTTTAAAAGTTTTACAGGTTTTCGTACAACTTTACAATTTACGTTACAAGTCTTTGAGTCTACATTTAGTATAAAATCAAATTTAAGCTCTTAAATTGCATAAAAGTAATACAAAGATACTGTGATTCTACTTTAAATACAAGCATTCTGGTATGATATATTTTTCGTACTTAGTATAAGTTTTATTATTATAAATGTGAATTTGTTTTAACTTCTGGGTTTTCCAGTTTTGTTTTTGCCTGGATGGTTAAATTCCAGGCAGCCCTGGTTAATTTGTGCCTGATTAATCTATTGGAAACTTATTCTAATATGAACAAAAAAAGATTTCTTTTTTAAACTTTTTTTTAATTATGACGTAAATTTTCAAGATAAAAACTTTAATCTGTTAAATATATCTTGTACAAAAATCTAAGACAGAATTTATTATAAAAAGCATCTTTTATTAAAGCAAACAACAAATAAAATCGATTTCGGCTAACGCTTTTCAACTACTTTTGTTAGCAACTAATTTTAGGATTAAATTTTGAGTAAATAAACAGTTAGAGGTTACATCAGAAAAAATCAATTAACACTAATTAGCATATTTGAGCAAAAATTAATTAGACGTTCACAATTCATAAACAAATACTTAAAACAGTTGATCGGTAATTTAACTAAGATAAGCAACAATAACAAAACAAAAACTAAAATAAGGGATAAATTCAAATAAAACTAAACAAATTTTAAAAAATAAACTTCCTTAAAAATTTACTTTAATTTAATTTATAACAACATATGAAGATTATAATTATAGTTCTATATGCAACACACTTCTAAATCTAAATACTTAAATCTATAAAGGTGATTTTAAAATAAACAAAAAACTTTGTGCAAACAAAATCAAGCGTAACTGAAGTATTTTGATAAATACATTTTTTATCCCTTTAAATTACAAAGTAAACTAACTTTTGTATCGTTTGACCAATTAGATCTCGGACCCCTTTGGTTTGCGTAGTTTCTAGTTATTTTTCCAGAATCTCGTTTCCTTTGTCACTGAAGGATGTTATGGTTGGTGGATTCTAAAATATGATTTAATTTCAACTATTTTCATTTTCAACTTCTTTGTAAAAAGATTTAGTTTTTTTTTTAATAAATCCCAA
>NW_028139344.1:0-53205 GCF_965202585.1 Thalia democratica | reverse complement strand
ATGAAAAAGACTGGTGGCCAGCTCTTTTTGAACTCAACTCTTTGTGAATTCCCATTTGTTTGTCTTCGAGTTAAGTTGGTAAACAGCTTTACTGTATCCTTTACGCCCTGGTTCGCTTTGTGATACTTCCCATGCCACCACTGAGGAATATATCACCTCCATCATTATCATTCTTTGAATGTTTTTCTGTTTATTTAAAGCTATTTTAAACATGTTATTAGTGTAAAGTAAATACATAATAGGTAGTAATCTACCGTATCACTATCAGAATCTAGATTTGGCTGGATCCGAAGTATTTAATATAATAACTTGATACAGCCGCTGTTTAATTTTAAAACGGAAACGGTTACTGCTGAATATTCAAATTGTGAATCCGGTAGACCATTAGTTTTCGTAAATGTTGTTTAAAAAGATCCGGGGGGTTTAATTACTTATTAAGGAGTTGTCTTTTCAGTTGAAAATGTAACATTACCTAGGGTAACAATTTTATTGAATTTATAAGAAAGCGTTCCCTGTAAAGACATTAAGCCACAAATAAGAGTCAAAAGTAAACAAATAGGAATAAAACTACATTCAAAAAGTTTATTTAGTCTACGTTAAAATCAAATTATTTGTGTTTTCTCGTTGGTAGATAACCATAAGATATTCAGTGATTAGTACAAAGGTAAATATAACAATTGCTTGTTGTTGATATGTTTTTACCTTAATTGTATTAGTAAAAACATGTTAGAAACATTGCTAATCATTTGTTATAGTTCCCCGCCCCTTTTAGACACAAATAACAAAAATATAAGTTTAGTTTAAGACATCATTTATTTATCTATTATTTTTGTATCCGGTTGATACGTAAATTAAAACAGTTTAATTCAGTTTGACTATTTAATATTTGTAACTATTTGAATTAAACAAACCATTATTTTTATAGGTACTGTCAATTGAAAGTCTTTCTACTACTAAATTTATATGTTTGTGTATTTCTTTAGAATGATCTGCTTCATCAAGTTTGAAAGTAGTAGTGGTATTTTTTAATGCAGATGAGAGGCTTTTATTAATACTTTGCAATGTTTTGTAGTTCTCTTTTAAATATTCTACTTCTTTTTGAACGTTTTGTAGTAAAACTTGTAATCTTTTAAGTTCAATTTGCACATTTTTGTTCTGTTCTCTTAACATTTTAGTTTCTTTTTCAAACTTATAAATAGTTCTCAATAACGAATTAGATATTTCGTTGTCCTGATCATCTATGTCTGCAAGCTTATTCTTTGCTTGTTTTGATATACTGTCAATTAAATGTTTCTCACTTGAGTTTTTATTCAGTTTCTGATCAAAACTTTTTAGTTTGTTTACTTTTTGATCCGTTTCAAATTCATTGTTGTTGTTGAAGTCTTAAAATTTTTTAAACTTTGTTATATATATATGTATATATATTAATACAAGAGTATATTAGTTCTTTCTTTAAAAAAATACAATAAAAACATAGTTTGTTGAGAAATAAGCATCAGTAAAATTATACTAACAGTAATCATTTACCACATTTGATGGATAGATGTTTAGATTAAATTTAAATTTAGAAAAAATATAAGTTAAAATATACATACTTAAACTAAACAAACCTTCACTATTTGAAATCGATGTGCTTAAACAAGTTTTATTACAAAAATTGTAGTCAGCTTTTTCTTCACTATTTATACTTATACTTTCGCAAACTTCAACACTTTCTTCATCTGCACTTAGTTTTCTTATATCTGCTAACAAAGCATTGTTGCAATAGTCAGTAATCTACTCTTTTCTTGCAGGTCTTTATGTTCTTTCGCGAAACATTTGAGAAAAATATTACCAGTTTTAAGGTTTTCTTGATAATTTTTATAAGTTTCTTTTAGACTTGTTTTTCTCGGTCAAGCTTTTTAATTAAATCAATCTTGATTATTCTTTTTTCCTTTTTGAGAGTCAACAAGTTCTTCAATAAAGCCTTTTGCCTCATGTGAACAACTACCATAACTAAGTTCATATAAACGTCAGGGTATACTCTCTTCACAATGCTGGTTATGTCAGATCTACAACTTGGACACTTTTTCTTAATTTTCATATAATTTTCCAAACAGTCTTTGTGATACATGTGGCCACATTGGGGGACAGAAACATCAGTGTTTGCTGAAAACAGCTTATCCAGACATATACAGCATTTAAAATACATTTTTGCTAAAACCTGCCAAAGTTTTTAAATAAGTAATTTTTTATATTTGAAACAAGCAATAAACACTCTTAAATGGTATGTTATTTAAAATCAACTAGAATTTTGTTCAGTTTAAAAATATTAGAATGTTAATGTCTGTAATCTGTTTTTTAGCTGTCACTTAAACTGAATTGTTTAAATTTTTTGTTTAATATTATTAATTTATTTAAATATTGTCGTAACAAAAATAGTTTACATAAATACTTATTGTAAATACTTGATGTTAAGTACAGTTTAAAAAAAAGTACATATTTAAATTCAGACCTAATGATATACTATTTTATTTCTATTTGTTGTAAAAAAATCAAAAACAAAATATTTGTTTTATAAGAACTTTTAACTTAAGTATTTGTAATTTAAAATAAAAACCTTTATTGACATTTTTAGAATAAATTAATAAACTTCTAAAACTAAAAAAAAAAGCTTAGAAACAAATTAAAATTTAATTTTTATTTATGTACTTAAAGCAGAACTTAGTGGAAATAATTACAAAAACTTTTTTTTTTTCAATGAAACGGTTTGTAAAGTCGGTACTTATCTCAAATCTTTGTATATATATATGACAAGAAAAAATAAAAACTACTTTTCTTAAATAGTAAGATAAGAAAATAGGTTATAAAACTTTTGAAACTTACAGATTAAACTTTCAAATTGTTTTTTAAGCTTAAAATAGTTTGGTTCTTTTTTTTTTTTGAGGCAAAAAAGCAGTTCTAACTAACCAAAAACTATCCTGAAATACAAGTTACAACAAGCTATCTTGAGTCGATTCCAGCGCTGTTGAACTACAAGTTACAACAAGCTATCTTGAGTCGATTCCAGCGCTGTTGAACTACAAGTTACAACAAGCTATCTTGAGTCGATTCTCTGCGCTGTTGAACTTGTGGCTGTTCGATTGGTGCCGGCACTATGAACTTTGGTGGGGGCTGAACTAGCTTGGCCATGTTTACTTACTAAAAGTTACTTAGAGCATTTAGTGTGAAATTTTATGTTTAAAGTGTATACTTTTCATGTAAAACAAATTTTACATTCAAATAAAAATAAAAAAGCTAAATGTTCTAGCAATAAAGTTTTAAAGTTTGCATAGTAACAAAATAATTTGAAAAATATGAAAATGTGAAAAATGCATTTGAAAAGGCATATTACGTAAGAGGTAATTTTTAAGTGAAAAATAAAATTGGCTCAGTATTAAGGAAGGCCAGGGTTTTAGGGTGGAGGAGGGGAGGTATGGTCAGGAAGAGCGACATCGTGCGGTGAAAAAACACGTAAATAAGTTTAATTTTTTTTCATCTAGATCTAATTTCGTGCAGGGTCAAAGGTCAAATGTTCACTCTGTGGCGCCACCTAGCGGATAAATTTTTCTATCATTTTTATGCGTACTTGGATACTAATTTTTTTGTTAATAGTTAGAGCTTTAAAAATCCAAGTTTTCGTATGTTTCTTTTAAATAAACGTCTTTAAACATATTTTAATTGATATACCGCACAAAGTAAAAGTTAAAGTAAAAAATTAAAACGATAAAACCTTTTAAAGAAATCAACATGTAATTTTTAAGATTTATGGGCTAAATTTTAGAGTTTTTCGTGTAAATTTTCTTTTTTTTTTTTGTTTAAAATGTTTGTTTTCGGTAAAATAAAAACATACTGACAATCTCATTTACTTTCTGCATTACTGTTTAATATTAGGTCAAAAAAGAGTACTTGTTTAGTAAAAGTTATATAAAAAAATTGTTTTTATACTGTGCTTTTATACTTAAAAACTATTTTTATAAATGTTCATAATTTTACTCATACGAAAATCCTTAAAATTCTAGTTACAAACTAGTTTAGAAAATGCTTTCATTATAAACTTCGAAAACTATTTTAAAATTCATATCCGATTGAAATTTACGCTAAACTTTTGAAAGATGCAAGTTGTTTTTGTCTGCTTAACTTAATATTAATAAGTACAGTCTCTAAGCTTAAGAATATAGAATAAGAAATATAATATATCCTGTATAGTAAGATACTGCTTTGTTCTTTAAGTAAGTGCTATCTTAAAAAAGTTGTCTGTCTAAGTATGAACTTAAATTTTCTAAAAATTTTAGAACTTCTAGTTTCATAAAAAAAACAACATACAATGAAAAGTTTATGTTTCAAGGTTTACAATAGGCATGAACTTGTTTCGAATAAAATAATAAAAGCCTTGTTCAATGTTTCAAACTTTAACTAATAATGGTACCTTTTTAACTTACGATTGCTGTGCAATATTTTGATACTTCAAAAAACCTATAGATGTCAATGAACAACTTTTTTTAAACTTAGATGAACCGTGTTAGTTAACGTTGTAAAAAAAGGTAGTTAACGCTTCAGTAAGACGATCTACTTCCAGCTGTATAGTTTAAAACAACTTTTTTGCAGTTATTAATAAAATTTTATTCACTATACTAGACAAAATCGTAGATCATTTTTCATTGTTTAATTATTAAATAACTTTTGTATTTTAAGCTTTAAAAAATTGGTAGAGAAATCTAAATATTTTAAAAGACTTTTATTGAAATAACATAATGATATACACAACTTAATGGTTCATTTTAACAAAACATACTTTAAAAGTGTTAGTTAGTTTGTTTACAATTTCAATGAAGTGCAATTATCAGTTTTAAGAGATTATAAGTATTAAATATTTTAGCGTAAAATCAACATACACATTAAAAACTAAAACTTTAACAAATATTGCTTAGTAAATTGAACAATATTGTCTTTGATAGGCATCAGATAAATTCAAAAGATAAGTATACTTTGCAACGAAACCCAAATTAACTTTACTTCTAATCAACTATTTCCTGAAACTTCATTCATTAATAGTGTTTGTGTTGCCTACACGTTTAAATGATGTTGTGCAAACAGTTACGTAAATTATACTTTAAGGCATATAATTATGTTGTATATACTGTAGATTGCATCTGTTAGAATTACTGTGATTTCAGTACTTTCGAAAAGTCTTTGTGGCTTTGAAAACACGCTATCTTTATTATAATGTTTCCCCATTAGTTCAGCTATTTTTCGTATAGTTTCAACTGTTATTTTTTTGTTAGTTTGTATATATACAATTTCAAATTCTTTAATGTATCGTTGCTGTTGCTCAGGACTTTTGAAAAAAGTTGATGTATATTTGTTTCGAAAGCTTTGAATATAATCGTGAAATTATACTAAACTGTATTTCTAAGTCATGTATAAATAAGAAATTTAAATGGTAATTTTGAATTTTTTATCATTAATAACGAAACATGGACCACCTTCAAAGGTTGTAAACTGAAGAATACAAACAAGTTAGTACAGGTTTAAGTTGCCAAGACCTTAAAATTTATAGCTGAGACTGTACCAAGACTACGTTTGTAAGAGTTTTTTTTAGATAATATCGATAAAGCATCATGAAATTTCATTATTTAAACAAATTTTTGCAGAAAAATGTATTCAGTTATTGTCAGTAGTTTAAAACTATACTAGCTTAGGTATTTCATTTCTAACATTTATAAGTTTTTACACAAAGTTATGCAATTTAAGTAATTTGCAACCAAAACAGAAACCTTAAAATAAAAAACGGTTTTAAAGCTCATTAATACATTTAACAAAAGTGTTGCATTTTAACAGACTAATTATAGTTGCATCTTTATGTACTTCAACAAGCAAAAACAAATTTTGATTGAACAAAAAATTCAAAGGTTTTATTTTCAATGCGCTCGTGATAAATCAACAAAAGTATAATGATGTTTATTCAAAGACAAATTATATTTTTAGAAGTCAATTCTATAACTCAACTTACACCCTAATTGAAATAATTTACAAGTACTGCTTTGTTTAGATGAGTATTTGTGTACATAGAAATATTTTTGAAAACAAATTAGAAGTTAGTTCAGTGGTAATCAATAGACATCCACAAAAAATGATTAGTAGGGCTAACTATTTTCTACTTCACATCAGTCTTAGCAGTTTGAATATTTCTACAATCTTATTAGAGATAAAATTCAGACTAAATAAGTTCAACTTATTTCTAAATATGCTGATTTACTTTTATAGAACACAACAAAAGTCATGTCCAAAATAAATTCGGCTTATAGACGGTCTAATTACTTGGATCATTTAAATGTTTTACTATATTTAGAAAAGACCTAACTGGCTCAAATTTTTTTAACTGCTAGACATTGTACTAACAAGTATCTAGCCCGGTATGATAGCTTGTACATATTAAACATAAATCTTTATTATCAATTATTAACAAGCGTACTCTTATTTTAGCAATCAGCCAATTGCGTACATTTTAACTAAGACCCGCGGAACGCTCTTCTAGACAGTAATTCATGCGAGCAAATATTTTAAGAAAAACTTGCCAACAATTTATACAAAACCCTGTTTTGAACTTTTGTACAACGATGTTTAATTGATTTAGTTTAGTCCTTTAATAAATACTCGGTCTATAAATATCTTTATTTAACCATAGCCCACAAAACAGTTTTTCAAAATCAACTACATCTTTCAAAAACATTTCAACTATATTTTCACTTATTGCATTTTAGGTAGCTAATGATCATTGTCTTTCAAATACCTAAATAAGAATATAAATTTTATGCAGCAATCGATAATACTAAACTTAAACACTCTTGTTTTCCTTTTATTTTGAGCTTTACGTAAAAAACCTCATTAACCTTGTAAGCGGAAGTTACATTTAATTTTTTAGAAAAAAACTGCTTTAATTATGCGAGAAGGTAAGACATAACAAGGTAGACATTACTTATGACATTAGCAAACTTTTAAACTAAATTTACTTATATGTATAATTTTAGTAACTTAAGGTACAAAAAATCAATTTTATAAATACAAATAAACCCTTAAAAGCGCAATCAAGTTTTATCATTTAAACAAAAAAAAAAGGCCATTTGAAGTTAATCATAATTTTATTGACAATAACATTAAAAAACAATTTAAAAAATGAAGAAGCTGCCATCATTTTTTCGTCTGCCAACTGTCAATTTTCGTCTGCCAAGTTGTTTCGTTGTCGTCCATTTCTGTTACATACGTTGGTACTTTTTATGAAATTTTAACTACTATATTATAAATAAGTAATAAATAACTACTTATAACAACCAACTATATAAAAAATTAGTCACGGTCGTCTCTTAATTTTATTTTAAAATATGTTAATTACAACTGGTGGAAGTTATAATAAAAGCAAACAAAATTTGTTAAAATGTACTACTATACAATTTTAATCATTATTTATTGTTAAATTTACAAAACTTATTGTAAATTAAAGTTTTATCAAATGGGAATATCGATTACAAACCTGTACTACATAAAGAACATAGTATTAGAATAAAGGCTTAATTAATAAAAATTAGTTATTTTAACAATAATTCAAGACTAAAAAGTGTCAACACTAACAATTAAACTATACTTTGAACAAGCTTTAAATTATTATAAGATTCTGGCTATATAAAATGAACAAAAACTTAGAAAATTTTTAACAAGTGATGTAACTATACAATACGTTTAATAAACTTAAACAATGAGCCAAACGTTTAAGCTAAAATTAAGTTTCGGCTTTACAAACATATTTAATGTTATTTAAGTAAAATGCAGACACTTTAAAATAATAAAATCTACAATAACCATAAGCAAAATTCTTTTTCAAAGGTAAAACTATAAAATAAGTTTAGTTTCTTAAACTTTATCTTTACAGGAAATACCTTGTAATAATAAAAAAACTTTTACTCGGGATTGCCAATGATTTTTTAAAAAGTTTTACAGGTTTTCGTACAAGTTTACAGTTTACGTTACAAGTTTTTGAGTTTTTATTTAGTATATAATTAAATTTAAGCTTTTAAACTGCATAAAAGTAATACAAAGATACTGTGATTCTACTTTAAATACAAGTATTCTGGTATTCAAGTATTGTGATTACAAGATTTTTCGTACTTAGTCTAAGTTTTATTATTTTAAATGTGAATTTGTTTTAAGTTCTAGGTTTTTCCAGTTTTGTTTTTGCCTAGATGGTTAAATTCCAGGCAGCCCTGATTAATTTATACCTGATTAATCTATTGAAACTTATTCTAATATGAACAAAAAAAAAGATTTTAAATTTTTTTTTTATTATGACGTAATTTTTCAAGATAAAAACTTTAATCTGTTAAATGTATCTTGTACAAAAATCTAAGACAGGATTTATTCAAAAGGGCATCTTTTATTAAAGCAAACAACAAATAAAATCGATTTCGGCTAACGCTTTTCAACTACTTTTGTTAGCAACTAATTTTAAGATTAAATTTCGAGTATATAAACAGTTAGAGGTTACATCAGAAAAATCAACTAACACTAATTAGCATACTTGAGCAAAAATTAATTAGACATTCACAATTCATAAACACATCTTTAAAGCAGTTGATCGGTAATTTAACTAAGATAAGCAACAATAACAAAAACAAAAACTAAAATAAGCGATAAATTCAAATAAAATTAAACACAATCTTAAAACATCTAAAATATAAACTTCCTTAAAAATTTCATTTAATTTATAACAACATATATAGATTATAATTATAGTTCTATATGCAACACACTTTAAAATCTAAATACTTAGTTCTATAAAAGTGATTTTAAATTAAACAAAAAACGTCTTGCAAACAAAATCAAGAGTAACTGAGGTATTTTGATAAATACATTTTTTATCTCTTTAAATTACAAAGTAAACTAACTTTTGTATCATTTGGTCAGTTTAGATCTCGGACCCCTTTGGTTTGCAAAGTTTCTAGTTTTTTTTTCCAGGATCTCGTTTCCTTTGTCACTGGAGGATGTTACGGTTGGTGGATTTCTAAAATATGATTTAATTTCAACTTTTTAATTTTCAACAACTTTGTAAAAAGTTTTCGTTTTTTTTTTTAATAAATCCCAAAATTACTATATAGCTAAGCTATTTAAATTGTTAAACCTTATTAAAATGAATATTTTATTTTTTTTCTCTAATCACTAAGAACAAACAAGACCTTAATAAACACAAAAATTAAAAACAACTTTATTTACATTTAATGAGCTGGCTGCAACAGTACAGTTTTGGGCTAAAAAGCATACTATTATTTTATATCCCATTATGAAAAACTAATTTATGCAAATAAGTAACTAAAGTCTGATGAGATAGTACAGTATAACCATGTACCAACAATTTTAAATACAATTCAGCCTAACAACCTCCCTCAACTATACTAATTTTAATCATAAACTGTTTTTAAAAAAGTCAAACACAAAGTAAACAAATTATTTTAATAGTTTTAGTTGTATTGTAACTAATAATTAATTACATCACAGTTTAACCAAATAAAATTGTGTTTCTTGAAAAAACTGTATAATAAATGTTTTTGTGTGTGAGGTTTTTTGGTATGATTATTATTTTGTTAAAACAACATACTTAACTTATGCAATATTTCACTTTTCTTAAACAAATAAAATTTATAGATGTAGAGAGCATTATCAATAGAAAGAAAAAAACTTCAAATATATAATAAGACTATATTTCTACAAACTTAAGATTTGTCACTATTAAATTAATGATTTTAATATATTTCAACAGATTCTTTATAATATTGCACAAGAAACATTTCATTGAGATATACAGGTCAAAAACCTAAAAAATAAAAGATAAATTTTTTGTGGGCTTTTAATTTTGCCTCCATTAAAAACGTTCCATTTGTAGTTTTTCAAAGTGTTTATACAATGGACAAAGTGCTATTTCATACAGTAAACTTTTTTATGTTAAGGCCATAGGGGGAGGGGAGGTCCAACATATTTTTTTTACAAAAATTAGCTTTGGCTTTTATATGAAATCTTTAAGTACAAACTACAAGCAAGTTTTTATAGAATTTAAATATATCATTTAATTTTGAGATATTTTATTTTTTGTTAAAAGTTTTTAATATAAACGTATAAACCGCAAATTTTTTGGGGTCAATTTTCTCAGAAATTTTAAAATTCACTAAAAATCTATCTCCTCCTTCATTTTTCAAGCAATCTTCTTCGAATTTTTAGGAAATGTTCCTTAAAATAAAAGGAAAAAACGTTACTTTAGAATTTAAGTAATTTCAAAAAATGAAAATTTTATCACAAAAATTTAAAAAAAAGTGTTTTTTTTTTCAAAAAAAATATACTTTTACATTTTTTTTTTAAATTCCAAAGTAACATTTTTTGTTGTTGTATAAAGAAACAAGATTGCTTGAAAAATTCAGGAGGAGATAGATTTTAAATGAAATAGTCTTTTTCCGCTGTTTTAGTTTTCCATTCCCATAGTGAACCTATTATGCAGCCCAACTTTGACTGGTCATACTTAAAAAAATATTTTGAATTTTTTAAAACGATAAAAAGCATCTTAAAGCTTAGAAAAAACTCTATAAAATCAGACCAACTTGTAAAAAACATGGTTTACCCCCCCCTAACAGTTCAAATTTTGCAGACATGTTCTTAAATATACATTTATAAACCCATTTAGTTTATATATAATTCTTAATATATAGTTTTATTATACTTATATAGCTCTAAATACTGTATAAAAACTTTTGCAATTGAACTTCAACAAAAAAAAGTAATTTTGATTTTTATACTATAATCTATTAACAAAAACATTCTAGGACAAACAATTTTTGTAAAAATAATTCTTAAATTTTCATATAAGTTGACAAATGTACATTTACAAACAAGTTTTTTTTATTGTTCTAATTATTACATTAAAAATATTACCACTCTGGAACTTCTTTAAAAACACCTTATGTTTGTCCAATCTGATTTTGTCAAGTTAAAAAACAAGTATATATGTTTCAACAACTTTTTACATAAATATTTATACATAATAACTTGCTTTAGTTTTATATACTTTATTAAATCACAATCATAAATCATACTTATAAGATTAAGAGCCAAGATTAAGTTAATTAAGGTAGATTGTTAGACACCAATTAGCCATAATTATAATTAGCTTGGTAAAATAAAGAGAATTATATCATTTCTAAAATACATACTACAAAAGTTGACATTCTTGTAGGGAAAAAAAATATTTGAATTGAGTTATTTGAATTTTAATAGAAAATTTCAAATTTTAAATTGTTAGTGACAGCAGTGAAATGCTACTGGTGAGCAAGCTTCAACAATTTCAACAACTAGTTAAGTTAATAGAATTTATCAACTAAAAAAGAATTTGAAGTTAAACAAAAATAATTGGTTAAAAAGGGTTTCTTAAACAATTTGAAGAAAAATGCTGAGGTTTGCAAATAACACTTTAAATAAAACTTTTTTTCTAATTTTTTTTTATTAGCTTTTGTTACCAGAGCAGCCTTAATGTAGTGAGCCTTACAAACCTTTATTGAAACAAACTTGTTTACAAAATAGACCTTACAATTTTCCTTAAGATTTCATAAAATGTATTGAGATTTAATTTAGCTAAGACCAAAGTAATATAAGTACATTTATTTCATTATTTAGTGATTACATTGTTCAAAACTATCATATTTTATATGATAATTATACAAACTTTATAGATATAAATTTTCTATTAAATTTATTTTAAACTAAATCTCAATTTTTGAGAAATAATTTAAGACACTATAAACTGTTCAAATGCTTTACAATGAAAATTCATTAAAAAACATTAGTAGTTATAAATCTGTAACTTACCTAATATTACAGTAAGTGAATTATAAATCAATAAAAACTAAGTGAGAATTTATGAAATAACAAACCTTTACACAATTGTTGGAAATCAATTCTTCCCATTTCAGCGCTGGTGGGCATTAGCTAATGGATTTCTTCTTTCATCATTAGTTTACTTATGTAGATTAAATTATATACTGTTGTATATCATAACAATATTGTTATTTTAAAATTTTATATTTCATGTTTATCTTTAAGCTAAGATTTACTTTACACATATTAATCTTTCTTAAAACAAGATATGTCTATCTTAAATATTTTATTGTAAATAGTTAACATTTATTAAAGAATTAAAATATCCAGCATTGATAAGTACTATTCTAGATTTTAAAGACAAGTTTTGAAAAAAATAATTAATCCTTTTATTAGTGGCCACAGGATTTTAATAAATTTCATTTAAGTTTTATGATTGACTTCCAGATTTATACAAAACAATTTTTTCTATTTTTATTTATTTATATACTATTAATGCTACTAAAAATTTATTTAATAACAAAACAAGATGTTGTGCTAAAAATTTTATTAAATGTCATAATTATTTCCAACTAAAACTTTATCTGAATTGACCAAGAATTTGTATTTTGACTCAAATTTAAAGGTTTTATTGCCAAAATCAAGTTCATGAGCTGAAAAGAAGCCTAGGGATGAGGGAGGGAAAATAAGGGGGTTCTTAGGCCATAAATTGAATAATGATATTTCAAAACTCATCAAAATCTTTTAACTAACCTGAATTAAACAATGTAAAACTATAAGCTACTCAAAAAGTCTACAGTAGACAGGGTGTCACAGAGTTATGAAACATGTAGTTGTAGATTTATAAACAATGAATAACAAATGATATCTTGTGTTTATGCCTTTTCAAAAGCATTAGTCTATATTCAACATACACCATATTCTAGGTTACCATAAAAAAAAGTAATGTACAGGACTATCTGACCAGGGCTTGTAGTTTTACAAGTCGAAAATCTTATTTAAATAAATATTCTAACTATTTTTAAAGCAAATTATAAAAAAAGTATGGTTGTATCTTTAAGAATTCAAAACAAGATAAAAAGAATTTTTACAGAACAAAAGTTGTTGGACTTTAAGCTCTTTTAAAATGACTATATGCACCTTTTAATTATAAATATCTTTGTTTTAAAAATAAAACATAAAGCAAATTAAACTTACAGTTAACAAAATTTCTTTTCAAATTTGAAAGTTTTATTCATTGTATATATATAAATGTGTTAATATTTAAATAACTTAAAAGAAATTTTTTAAGGAAATTATAGTTATACTATTTAAATAGAAAAATACAAAACAAACGGCATTTAAAAACACTTTTTAGCTTACTTTTTACAATAGCACATACTTAAAAAATTTCAGAGTAAAAGTATATGTCTAAAATCAAAAATATACAATAACAAAACGAATATATGTTTTTTTTGTATTAAAACTTAAAGAACATCACATTTGTTTTTTCGTCTTTTTTTCGTTCGTTTAATCCGTTTTTTAGGCGTTTTTGCTGGAGGAAGTGTTTTGTGAAGATAGTGACGCTTTAAAATTGCAAAGTTAATTTTTGTTTTAACTATAAAATTGCAATCGTAAGAAGAAACTGTACTGTGCATTTTGAACACTTATTTCGCAAAGTTTAAAATAAAGTTACGGTTTGCTTTAAATATTTTCAAACTTTAAACTTGACCATGTATATAATATTTTTCCATTTAAATAGTCTAAATTTATTAGCATTTATTGCGATGTTTAATCGCGTAATTAATCAAACAAACTTTAGTTTATTATATTTTATTAAAAAGTCCACCGTTAAGTGTTTAATGTAGTGTTTTCGAAGATTTTCATTAAAAAAATTATAAAAATCTTTGTTCAAAAACATTTTTTTACGTTTTAAACGTTTGTATTTGCTCATTAAGAAATATAAAAACGTTTAAGCGTTAATTAATAAAACTACATATAAAGCTTTACTGATGTCACAAAAAATAATTTATTGTTGTAACAAAGCCTCATTTTATATCTTAATAAGAGTAATAATTTAAAGAGATTGTTTGATTGGTAAAAAATTCAGCTTCAATTTTTTTAACTTTAACTGTTTAAAGTTCTTGGAAAACATATAAAAACCATAAAAATTTACTTCTCAGACTAATTTAGGTAAAAAAAAACAAATCGGTATTTTATTAGTGCTTTTATAAGTATAGATGTTTTTTTTTATTTTTACTATAGCAACGGTTTGACTAAAAAAGTGTAAAGAATTCAGTAAGTTATTAATTTAACCGTTATCAATAAATTAACTAAATGAAATTTTTCAAAATGGTACGAAATTGTACAAAATTAAAGCAAGGTTATTAACTGAAAGGTTACATACTGACAATTTAGGCAGTTTTTTAACATTTAAATTATACCTAAGTTTCTATTAAAGATGCTGCATTTATATGTTGTATTTAAGAGTACATATAATGTTTTCACGCAACATACTAAACTGTAGACGAAAGCTTTATAAACAGTATAGTATTTTACTTCTATCAACAACTTGTTTTTAAGCTCTAAAGCATTCCCGAATTATGAAATGGAAGTATTTAAATAACAAACATGATATAACTAAAACTAATATTTCAATTTGCAATTTTATACACCGTTTTTTTGTCAGACTTTTTTCTATGCAAAGCTTCATAAAGATAAAGTCTGTTTACAACAGACTGTTATAACCTAACTTAACATGACTGTTAGGTTGTAAAATGTTAACTAACTATTCCTAGCCTAGGTTGTTACAAAAAATAAATGCCGAGGAGTTTAAATTTTATTTAAAACTACAATTAAGCTTAGTAGTATATTTTGTATAAATCTAGTAAGCAAAATTTGTCTAAAAAAAAATAAGTTTTTAACTGTCTTGATTAGTTGTAAAATTAAAAAACATTTTAAATAAAGCATGATTTAAAAAATTTACTTAAAAAAATGTACCTATTATAATATCCCAAAAGCTCAATTTTAGTAGTTTAAATACTCAGGCTTTTTGTAATGACTTTGTTTTATTTTAGTAAAAAATAACACAGTATACCTTTTTTATATTTGTATTTATTTCAATGACGAAAAAAATAGAAATTTCACAACTAAACAATGAAATTTAAACTAAAAGTTTGGAAATATATAAAATTAAAAATTTTATTTTTTAGTTACGTTCATTAATAGCTTGTTAGTAAAATTTTTTTTCAAAGGTTACTTCTAGTTATAAGTTAATAAAAAGATAATTACTTTATATTTTAAAATTAGTTAACCTTATGTCACTTAAAACAATGTTTGAAAATGAAAAACTTAAGTTACTTATGTTTTTACAACAAAAACACTGCATAAAGTTCAAAACAAATTGTTTATGTTAAGTAAACTTATGTTAAACTTGTAAATAAACCTCAAAATTTATTGAAAACTATAGTTTACATATTAATTATTCCTACTTACATACATATAAATCTAATGAGTTTTTTTTTTAAAATAAATTTTCTAGTCCAATAAAAAGGTACACCAAACGACTATTGACTACTTGTACATCCAAAATAAGCTAATTGAAGAGGTAAACTCGGACCTTCTGACCAAACATCATACTCAGTATCATAGACTTCAACAGATTCGCAATACTTATTGTTTTTTAAATTTCCTCCTATGACATAAATTTTGTTGTTTAAAATACTGCATCCGAAGAATCCACGAGCCTGGTTCATTGGAGTTACAAAAGTAAATTGGTTCGTTTCGCTCGAAAAAACTTCAACTGAGGAAATTGCACCTGTTTTGTTAGAACCACCTATGACGTAAAAGTTTAACTTGTGAACTACAGCACTGTGGCCGAATCGATTTTGAAGAAGTTTCTTATCATTGGTTGTCCATTTATTCTCTCCTATATCGTATGTTTCTATTGTATCTAAAACTATTTTATTTGAACAACCACCTAATGCCCACACTTTACCTTGAAAATATACTAAAGAAAATGAACTTCTTTTTGTATTCATGCTTGCAGCTTCAGTCCATTCACATGATTCTGTACTGTAAAGTTCACATGATGCAATAGGAAGAAATTTTGGTTTTGTCCACCAGCCAAAAATACACATCCAGCAAATAAACACATTCCGAGCAGGCTTCTTTTGTTTTGCATTGGGGGCATTGACAAAGCATTACCTTCCAGATTTTTACTAAATGTCATCACTTCAGTATTTTCTAACACTAAACGATTAATATGACTGCCAGTGAGGCAAACGTTGCCTTCAAAGAAAAAAGACTGGTGACCAACTCTTTTTGAACTCAGCTCTGTAATGAATTCCCATCTTTTTGTCTTCGAGTTAAGTTGATAAACAGCTTTACTATTTACTTTACGCCCTGGTTCGCTTTGTGATAGTTTCATGCCACCACTGATGAATATATCACCTCCATCATTATCATTCTTTGAATGTTTTTCTGTTTATTTAAAGCTATTTTAAACATGTTATTAGTGTAAAGTAAATACATAATAGGTAGTGATCTACCGAATTCACTATCGGAATCTAGATTTGGCTGGATCCGAAGTATTTAATGTAATAACTTGATACAGCCGCTATTTAATTTTAAAACGGATACGGTTACTGCTGAATATTCAAATTGTGAATCCGGTAGACCATTAGTTTTCGTAAATGTTGTTTAAAAAGATCCGGGGGGTTTAATTACTTATTAGGAGTTGTCTTTTCAATTGAAAATGTAACATTACCTAGGGTAACAATTTTATTGAATTTATAAGAAAGCGTTCCCTGTAAAGACATTAAGCCACAAATAAGAGTCAAAAGTAAACAAATAGGAATAAAACTACATTCAAAAAGTTTATTTAGTCTACGTTAAAACCAAATTATTTGTGTTTTCTCGTTGGTAGATAACCATAAGATATTCAGTGATTAGTACAAAGGTAAATATAACAATTGCTTGTTGTTGATATATTTTTACCTTAATTGTATTAGTAAAAACATGTTAGAAACATTGCTAATCATTTGTTATAGTTCCCCGCCCCTTTTAGACACAAATAACAAAAATATAAGTTTAGTTTAAGACATCATTTATTTATCTATTATTTTTGTATCCGGTTGATACATAAATTAAAACAGTTTAACTCAGTTTGACTATATAATATTTGTAACTATTTGAATTAAACAAACCATTATTTTTATAGGTACTGTCAATTGAAAGTCTTTCTCCTACTAAATTTATATGTTTGTGTATTTCTTTAGAATGATCTGCTTCATCAAGTTTGAAAGTAGTAGTGGTATTTTTTAATGCAGATGAGAGGCTTTTATTAATACTTTGCAATGTTTTGTAGTTCTCTTTTAAATATTCTACTTCTTTTTGAACGTTTTGTAGTAAAACTTGTAATCTTTTAAGTTCAATTTGCACATTTTTGTTCTGTTCTCTTAACATTTTAGTTTCTTTTTCAAACTTATAAATAGTTCTCAATAACGAATTAGATATTTCGTTGTCCTGATCATCTATGTCTGCAAGCTTATTCTTTGCTTGTTTTGATATACTGTCAATTAAATGTTTTTCACTTGAGTTTTTATTCAGTTTCTGATCAAAACTTTTTAGTTTGTTTACTTTGTGATCCGTTTCAAATTCATTGTTGTTGTTGAAGTCTTAAAAGTTTTTAAAATTTGTTATATATATATGTATATATATTAATACAAGAGTATATTAGTTCTTTCTTTAAAAAAATACAATAAAAACATAGTTTGTAGAGAAATAAGCATCAGTAAAATTATACTAACAGTAATCATTTACCACATTTGATGGATAGAAGTTTAGATTCAATTTAAATTTAGAAAAAATATAAGTTAAAATATACATACTTAAACTAAACAAACCTTCACTATTTGAAATCGATGTGCTTAAACAAGTTTTATTACAAAAATTGTAGTCAGCTTTTTCTTCATTATTTATACTTATACTTTCGCAAACTTCAACACTTTCTTCATCTGCACTTAGTTTTCTTATATCTGCTAACAAAGCGTTGTTGCAAATAGTCAGTAATCTACTCTTTTCTTGCAGGTCTTTATGTTCTTTCTCAAAACATTTGAGAAAAACATTACCAGTTTTAAGGTTTTCTTGATAGGTTTTGTAAGTTTCCTTCAGACTTGTGTTTTCTTGGTCAAGCTTTTTAATTAAATCAATCATGATTATTCTTTTTTCTTTTTGGAAGTCAATAAGTTCTTCAATAAAGTCTTTTGCCTCATTCGAACAACTACCGTAACTAAGTTCACTATAAACGTCAGGGTATACTGTCTTCACAAAGCTGGTGATGTCAGATCTACAACTGGGACACCTTTTCTTAATTTTCATATAATTTTCCAAACATTCTTTGTGATACATGTGGCCACATTGGGGGACAGAAACATCAGTGTTTGCTGAAAACAGCTTATCCAGACATATACAGCATTTAAAATCCATTTTTGCTAAATTCTGCCAAAATTTTTAAATAAGTAATTTTTTATATTTGAAACAAGCAATAAATACTCTTAAATGGTTTGTTATTTAAAATCAACTAGAATTTTGTTGAGTTTAAAAATATTAGAATGTTAATGTCTGTAATCTGTTTTTTAGCTGTCACTTAAACTGAATTGTTTAAGTTTTTTTTTTAATATTAATAATTTATTTAAATATTGTCGTAACAAAAATAGTTTACATAAATACTAATTGTAAATACTTGATGTTAAGTACAGTTTAAAAAAAAGTACATATTTAAATACAGACCTAATGATATATTATTTTATTTTTATTTGTTGTAAAAAAATCAAAGAATAAAATATTTGTTTTATAAGAAGTTTTAACTTAAGTATTTGTAGTTTAAAATAAAAACCTTTATTGACATTTTTAGAATTAATTAATAAACTTCTCAAACTAAAAGAAAAATAAGCTTATAAATATAATTAAATTTGATTTTTATTTATGTACTTTAAGCAGAACTTAGTAGATAAATACAAAAACTTTTTTTTTTCAATGAAACGGTTTGTAAAGTCGGTACTTATCTCAACTTTATGTATATATATGACAAGAAAAAATGAAAACTGCTTTTCTTAAATAGTAAGATAAGAAAATAGGTTATAAAACTTTTGAAACTTAAAGATTAAATTTTCAAATTAAATTTTAAGCTTAAAATAGTTTGTTTCTTTTTTTTTTTTTTGAGGCAAAAAAGCAGTTCTAACTAACCAAAAACTATCCTGAAATACAAGTTACAACAAGCTAACCTGAGTCGATTCCAGTTTATTAAAAAAATATAAAAAATAAAAACAATTTTAAAAGTTATGACAAATAAAAATAAACAGAACTCATAAAGTTAACATTTAATGTAGAATTTAAAGTTATAAAAACTAGCATTAGATTTAGAATGATATCAATACTATCCGAAGTCTTGCAAGAGTATCAAACAAACGTTATTCAGATCCAGATATTTTCAAACTAGCTTGAGTTATCCTAAGTAGCTTTAATACGTACCAACTCTGTGTAATAAAATAACGCTAACTAACATAATTAAACAAGCAAAACTTTTTAATAAGTATTTTTTTAAATTAAAAAATACCTAAAAGACAATTAATCTTGAACAATAATGGTAATAAGCAATATCATGGTAGTATTTTTTTTTAAAGTTTTTAAAAATAATGGAGAGTAAAATCGTGCTTATATGAACTTGGTCTATTTATACTATGGATGTTAGCACACTTAATTTATTGGTAGTACTGATCATAACTTAACCCTACCTTAGATAATTATTGTGATATAAATACAAGGTTGCCAATTTTTTTAAAAGTTTTTGTTCAGGTTTTCTCAATTTCTTTCAGGTTTTAAAAAGTACAATTTCTAAGATACCAGTTTTAACCTTAAAGCTAACTTTAAGGTTTAAAACAGTGCTGAACAGGATAAGAAACATTAAAAAAGATACTGTTAAGCTGTTTAAAGTTTGTTTATTAACTACAACAAAATTTAATAATAATTTTTATAATCTGAATGGTGGATATCTTAATGTCAAATTGTATTTTTTCTACTTAACATGTAAAATTAGTTTAAACTTTCAGGTTTTAGTAGAGGTTTTTGTTAAAAATTTCAGGTCTTTTAGTGATTTTGTTTAAACTTCCAGTTTTTTTTTTTAATTTCTCAAAGTCCAGGTTTTTAGGATATCAGATTTTTTTGTAACTTTGTAAGTACTAGGTGGTATAATAATCTGCTTTATTTAAATCAGACAACATTAACTGAGTAATGTATTTATAATAAAAAACCTCAGAACACTATTATAACAATACTTTTTCAAAAGTAGAAGTTACTTTTATAAATAACTAGGAATAAATAAAACTTGATAACATTTTAAGTTTAAAATACAAATACTTCAAAACTTTAAATAATTTGCACTACAATATAAATAAAGAACTCTAGGACCATAAAGTTTTGTTAAATAAAATCTGATAATGATTTTAAAAAAACATACAAAGGTATTATTATAACTTTTAACAATATCTCAATACAAGTTCTAGGTCTTATCAACAACTTCATCCTATAATCATGAAAATATTGCTTGAAATATTTTCGTTCTGGTTGACTGATTTTGTAACAGTTTGCATTTAAACATTAAACACTTTAACTGTGCATATGAAATATGCATTCCATTTAATACTAAACTTTTTAAAATGAAATGAAAACAAAGTGAAAAGTTTAATTGTTGTCCTTAATTCTATTAAGTAATAAAAAACCTATACATGTGAGTTATTATTTATGCGTTTTTGTTTACTTAATATTTTTATCATTCTACACTTTGTATGGTAGGCTAGAGTAAAATATAATTCAGGGATGCTACTAGCTTTTAGCACATTTCTTCAAGGTTTTTAAACTAAATATAATGATTTTTTAGATGTGCAGCAAATGTTAAAAAATTACAAGTTAATTTAAAAAACAAGTTTACTGACTGTTGTTGTTAGTAAACAGAAAATATTTCTTATTTTGAGGTATTCTGCAAAGACTATAATTAAAAACCAAAATGTTTCACTTTTTTTTTTGGCTTTAGCACTGAACTGACCATATAAAACGAAACTCAAAAAAAAATATTTTTTATAGCTGTATCATTTAGCTTTTCACTTTTTTATCTAAAAAAAATAAATTAACTAACATAATTAAACAAGCCAAATTTTTAATTAAATTTTTAAAAAAAGAAATTAATACCTAAAAAACATTTAATCTAGAACAAAAAAAATAACAAGAAAAATAATAATAGTTTTTTTTTTCTTTTTAAGTTTTTAACAATAATGGAGAGTAAAATCATTCTCTTATGAACTTAGTCTATCCATACTATGGATGTTAGCACACTTAATTTATTGGTACTACTGATCATAACTATACCCTACCTTAGAAAATTACTATAATACAAATACAGGGTTGCCAATGTTTTGAGAATTTATTTTTCAGGTTTTCTAAATTTCTTTCAGGTTTTAAAAAGTACACTTTCTGAGATAACAGTTTTTAACCTTAATGCTAACTTTAAGGTTAAAAACTGTGCTGAGCATTATTACAACAATTAAAACAATACTGTCATGTTATTTAAAATTTGTTCATTAACTTCAACAAAATTTAATAACTATTTTTTTTTTCTATTTGGTAAATCTTCGTGTCAAATTGTAGTTTTTCTACTTAACATGTAAAAATAGTTAAAACTTTCAGGTTTTTATAATGGTTTTTGTTTAAAACTTCAGGTTTTTTAGTAATTTTCTTCAAAGTTCTATGTTATTTTTTCAAAATTTCTTAAAGTCCAGGTTTTTCCAGGATAGCAGATTTTTTTGCAACTTTGTAAAAACTTTATTTGATATAATAATCTACTTTATATAAATCAGACAACACTAATTGAATAGTGTTTTTATAATAAAAAAAAACCAGAACACTATTGTAACAACACTGTTTCAAAAGTATAAGTTTCTTTTATAAATAATTGGAAAGAATTAAACTAGATAACATTTTAAGTTTAAAGGACAACTACTTCAAAACTTTAAATAATTTGCACTACAAAATAATTAAAGAACTCTAAGACCATTAAGTTTTGTTAAATAAAAACTAATAATACTTTTAAAATAAACATACAAATGTATCAATATAACTTTAAGCAATATCTCAATACGAGATCTAGGTCTTATCAACAACTCAATCCCATAATAATGAAAATATTGCCTGAGGTATTTGCGTTCTGGTTGACTGATTTTGTAACACTCAGCATTTAAACATTAAACACTTTAACAGTGCATATGAAATATGCATTCCATTTAATACTAAACTTTTTAAAATAAAATTAAAACAAAGTGAAAAGTTTAATTGTTGTCCTTATTTTTTACTAAATAACAAAAAACTTATACATGTGAGTTATTATTTATGCGTTTTTGTTTGCTTAATATTTTTAACATTCTACGCTTTGTATGGTAGGCTAGAGTAAAATATAATTCAGGGATGCTTCTAGCCTTTAGCACATTTCTTCAAGGATTCTAAACTAAATACAATGATTTTTTATATGTGCAGCAAATTTTAAAAAATTACAAGTTAATTTAAAAAAAAAGTTTACCGGCTGTTGTTGTTAGTTTACAGAAAATATTTCCTATTTTGAGGTATTCTGCAAACACTATAATTAAAAACCAAAATGTTTCACTTTTTTTTGGCTTTAGCACTGACCATATAAACCGAAACTCAAAAAAAAAAATTTTTTTATAGCTGTATCATTCAGCTTTTAAATCTAAAAAAAAAATAAATTAACTAACATAATTAAACAAGCCAAATTTTTAATCAAATAAATAAATAAAAATTTAGTTACCAAAAAACATTTAATCTAGTACAATAAAAGTAGCAGAAAAAAAAATAATAGTTTTTTTTTTTTTTTAAGTTTTTAAAAATAATGGAGAGTAAAATCATTCTCTTATGAAC
This sequence comes from Thalia democratica, assembly GCF_965202585.1. Classification (NCBI taxonomy): domain Eukaryota; kingdom Metazoa; phylum Chordata; class Thaliacea; order Salpida; family Salpidae; genus Thalia; species Thalia democratica. Next base: position 30,318 of record NW_028139344.1, on the reverse strand, counting down.
TTAATCTACTTATACTATGGATGTTAGCAGACTTAATTTATTGGTACTACTGATCATAACTAAACCCTACCTTAGAAAATTACTATAAAACAAATACAGGGTTGCCAATTTTTTGAGAATTTATTTTTCAGGTTTTCTAAATTTCTTTCAGGTTTTAAAAAGTACACTTTCTGAGATAACAGTTTTTAACCTTAATGCTAACTTTAAGGTTAAAAACTGTGCTGAGCAGTATTACAACAATTAAAACAATACTGTCATGTTATTTAAAATTTGTTCATTAACTTCAACAAAATTAAATAATTTTTTTTATCTTTGTGGTAAATCTTCTTGTCAAATTGTAATTTTTCTACTTAACATGTAAAATTAGTTTAAACTTTGAGGTTTTTATAATGGTTTTTGTTTAAACTTAAGGTCTTTTAGTGATTTTGTTCAAAGTTCTATGACATTTTTTTTTAATTTCTCAAAGTCCAGGTTTTTCCGGGATTGCAGATTTTTTTGCAACTTTGTAAAAACTTGATTTGATATAATAATCTATTTTATATAAATCAGACAACACTAATTGAGTAATGTATTTATAATATAAAAAAAAAACCAGAACACTTTTGTTACAACACTGTTTCAAAAATATAAGTTTCTTTTATAAATAATTTAAATGAATTAAACTAGATAACATTTTAAATTTAAAATACAAATACTTCAAAACTTTAAATAATTTGCACTACAAAATAATTAAAGAACTCTAGGAATATAAAGTTTTGGTAAATGAAAACTAATAATAATTTTAGAATAAACATAAAAAGGTCTCATGACAACTTTTAGCAATATCTCAATACAAGATCTAGGTCTTATCAACAACTCAATCCTATAATAATGAAAATATTGTTTGAGATATTTGTGTTCTGGTTGACTGATTTTGTAACACTCAGCATTTAAACATTAAACACTAGAACAGTGCATATGAAAAATGCATATCATTTCATAATAAACTTTTTAAAATGAATAAAACAAAGTGAAAAGCTTTACTGTTGTCCTTATTTTTATTGAGTAATAAAATACCTATACATTCGAGTTATTATTTATGCGTTTTTGTTTACTTTATATTTTTAACATTCTACGCTTTGTATGGTAGGCTAGAGTAAAATATAATTCAGGGACGCTACTAGTTATTAGCACATTTCTTTAAGGTTTCTAAACTAAATGTAATGATTTTTTAGATGTGCAGCAAATGTTAAAAAATTACAATTTAATTTAAAAAACAAGTTTACTGACTGTTGATGTTAATTAAAAGAAAATATTTTTTCTTTTTGAGGTATGGTGGGTAAAATTCAAAAAAAAAAACCAAATTGTTTCACTCTTTTTTTTGGCTTTAGCACTGTCCATACCAAACTCAAAAAAAAAGATAGTTTTTTATAGCTGTATCATTTAGCTTTTAAGTCTAATAAAAGTTAGAATAAACAAATTGTTGTGTTTTGAAGTTTTAAAGTTATGAAAAATGTCTAAAACTTCTTTTTATCTTAAAGAAGCTTCGAATAAAACAAAGTTATTATATATATTTTTATATTTTTCGGACAAAAATAAGGATAGTTGTCTGATATGTTTAAATATACCAAAGACTTAACATAGCTGGATCGTATCGCTAATTTCTTTTACATTTTATAAACTACATCATAATTGTTTTTGTTAAAGCTAATTACTTAACTAAATGTAAGTTAATAAAAAGCCTAAGGAAGCTAAGCTAAATGTTTCTTTGGCTAATCTTTAAAATTATTTTAACATTTCTTAAGATTTTGTTGGATGAATATAAAATATAATATATTTTCATAAATTTTACAAATTATTATTTAATTATATATAAAAAAGTTAATTAATTTCAAATTTTTATTTCTAGTAATTTATTATTTACTTTGTTTAAATGCTTAATGTAATTGTTTTGGCTCATTCTATTTCTAAAAGTACGCTTTTACCAGGGTTTCCCAAACTCTTTTTTTAAATTGCCCCCGTTTAAGATTATTAAAAAATCTATTGCCCTCTCGAACAAGACTACCCAAAAAACTTCATATAAAACACCTAAGAACTTTTTTTTTTTGCTTTTCGTCTGCAACTCAAGAAAATTACTAATAAGACACCTAAGACTTTTTTTTGCCCACTTTGGCGTAACAATGGCCCCTAAATTGACTTTTACTGATTTTCGCCCGTAAACTTACTAAATTTCCCCAAACCTTATCAGGAGGGCGATATCCCCCATTTGGAAAAACCTGGCTTATACGACTAATTAAATCTCATAATTTATATATACTCTTTAAATAAAAACATTATGCACTAAGTTGAATTATGATTAGGGTATAAGACATTTATTTACTTCAATTACCTTGTAAAGTAGTATTTTCTTTATTATTTTTAGAAAGTGTACTAATTTTTGTCTTAAACATAAGTTATACTTATTACTTTTTTTTTCAATCTGTAATATGCTTAGTTTTATTACCTGTATGATGATAACATCGTTTAGCAATATGTTTATTATTTGAATATAGTTTTAAATTTATTAGTAGAAAATACTTATAATTTTGTTGCGTATAACTAAAAAAGATAAACAAAAATGTATCAGTTAATTTAATTAAGAATCATTAATAATTTATCTTAATTCACATGTGTTTAAATTGTGATCCTAACAAAATTTTGCTTAAAAGATTATCTATTTCAATATTAACCTTTATGGGTTCTATCTTCATGTTTCAATTTAGGGAATTTTTAAATTGATATTGTCAATCTGCAGAACCCCCTGAAAAGCTGAGGTACCACTGCAGCTATACAAAAATATTAAAATAATTTATTTTTAAAATAATATAATAATAGTATAGTCATAGCTGAATGCATTTAAAGCTAATATCCTATTTCAATATAGAAAAGTATTGCTAGCTTAGTAGATTTTTTATGTTTATTTTAACCAACTGACAAATTTTGCGATAAATACTTGAAGCTAACTATGTTTTCAGGTTGTTTCAGTTAGGAGACAGGTTTTAACAGGGTTGCTACACATTCACGATACTCAGTAATACAATTTAAAATTCTGAAAATTTCATTATGACTTAGGCAAGTATGTAAAAAAAATATTTGTTTAATTTTTTTTGTTATCAGTACAGTTTTTTTCTGAATCTTTTATTCAATATTTTAATATGTATAACCAACTTTTGGTGTTGCCACAAGTTCAGCATTTTCTGGTAAATCAAAATATTTTGACTACATTTTTAAATCTCTGGATGACTTTAGATAGTTCTCATTTTTTATAAAATTCTAAGGAATCAGGATAGATTGTTCTTTATTAGGGCATATTTTTTGAAGATCTTAAATGAGATTTTGTCTATCAAAATTTGTTTTTTTGTTGTTTTATTTAATTATTATTGTTCAGAATTTTATTTTTGTTGATTTTGAAGTTTTTATCTAAAATTGTTTGAGCCTTGCATGCAGCTAGTTTTTTATTATTATTAAAAATAACATTGTAGTTTTGTTTTAGTTTGAAATTAATACTTATCATGATTTGAAATTATATTTGATTGTTTACAAAATTGCCAAAACAATAAATTTTGAAAAACCTGGAATTTGAGAAAAATTGAAAAAAAATTAAAAACTTGAAAAAAAAAATCACTAAAAAAACCTGAAAAACCTGGAATTTCTAACAATTTTAAATTGTTAAGTAGTATAACTTTGGTTCAACACAAAAATTCTATCCTATAGATAAATACTTTTTGTCATAATAAGTTATATTTGTTTACCTTTTTCAAAGTAGCTTTACAGTATATTTTCAATGTTTTTATACTATTATACACAATATCTGACCATAAACTTAATTTTAAACTAAAAAAAAACCTGAAAAAGTGTAATTTTTATAACCTGGAAAAAATTTTGAAAGCCTGAAGAAAGTTTGCTAAAACGTTTGGCTACCCTGTGTTTAATTATAGTTGAAGTTTATAAAGAATCTTATAAATGTGCATTCAAGTGAGTACTTTATGTTGTAAAATCAAAGTTAGTCAAATAAAATGTCAAAAAACTCTTTTTTTTATTATATATAAAATTAACTAAACTTAATTAAAGTTATACCCAAATTCTGTTTTTAATCTCTTTAGTTTAAACTTTTTAAGTTGTAGTTTACAAACAGTATTTCTCATAAGTTTAGTTAGCATCTAATGCAGACACATTTACATATAGAACCTTTATTATAATAATAAAAAAGAAAATGAGCCTTTTGTATATATAGTTTGCGGCAGAAGCAAAACAAAATGAAATTGACTAAATAAATGTATAAAAAAATATGATTGACTCCTTAAAGGTCACTCATGTTAGTTTTTGGTCTTATAAAAGTGCCAACCCTGAAATTTGTTCAAAAACCTTTTTTTTTTTTAAAAGTTTCTATTAGCAATAAAACAAAACAGATTATAATAATTTTTAATAAACTAAGTATGACTCATGACATTTTAAGGTCACTCAAGACAGTTTATGGTCATTGAGTTTTTTTGACTCAATGAGCAGCAACCCTGTTTTAAGTTATTAACAATGCATTTTAAATTTTTATTGTAATATATACTGTAAGTTTATTAGAATTTCTATATTTTATATTTACATTTTACATTAGGAGATTGATGCATAAGTTCGGTTCCTCAATATTATTATTTAATTTAGGGGTAGGGACTAGGGAGTACTTGGGTGATGTTTGCTAGACACATGAAGAGTCTTGATTTGGATGTTTTTTGGTTTAATTAAGGAGAATTAAAACAAAAAATTCTAAAATTCCGAAAAAAAAACAGCACCCCAAAAAACTGATCTGGACCCCAAAAATCACATAGTTTTTGATTTTTCGACTTAAATAGTAATAAAGTCACTCATACATGTCCTAGACTTATATATTATATCTTAATTGAAAGCTAATAATTATAGGCATACCTTTAATGACATTTCAACTGCTTTTGATATATTATGACGTCATAATTACACAAAATATGCAAATTTTGTCTGTAAAATTGAATTTTTTCTATTATAAAAAGCAAATTCTTCTGCTGGTTTTACTTTTAGTTTCTATGATTTTGAATGACGAATTCTGAAGTCAATCAACCAGAAAGATATTACTAAGTCATTTCAATTGTTTGTTGATAAAGATATAAAGAATACTCTAAACCACTTTTAGATATTATGTTTATTGAGAGCACCTGAGTAAAAGTAAAATAATTAGACATATGTTATAAGAACTACATGTAAAATTATTAAAATTAGTGCTATTTTATTTTTTCATTATAAAGCAGGGTTGCCACTTTACCTGAATTCTGGTAAAACCTGGAATTTGATAAATTTTGGAAAAAAACCTGGTAAAACCTGGAATTTTTAACAATTTTAACATGTTCAGTAGTAAAATTTCAATCTGACACAAAAAATCTATCATAAATTAAAAATAAGATTTTTTTGTCATCATTAAAAAATGTTTATATTAAAAAATTTTTAAAGTAATTTTACAGTATCTTATCAATGATTTTATACTATTTAACACAGTTTCTTACATTAAATTAAATTAATTTTTTAATTTTTAATTTTAAACAATAAATAGACATCGAAATGTGTACTTTTAAAACCTGGAAGAAATTTGAAAAACCTGGAAATTTTTTTTTAAATGAGTGGCAACCCTGAAAGATTTATTATTTTAGTTAAAAAACAAAAATTATTTGTTTGTATTTTTTTTTGTTAAGTTTAAGTATGTAATTTTTAATGTTTGTGTTTACAGATGAACAATAGTAATAAAAGTTTAAATATAATTCTGGGAGATCGCCTACCAACAACTTATGATGTTACTATAGATATCTTTAGCACTTGTTGTACACCAAAATCAGAAAGGATGAACAATTGTGTTTTTGCATATTCAGAAGCACTCATTTTACAGTGGACCAAAGCATTTAGTGAAGGATATGTTTAACAACAAAACAAGTAAAATCAAACTTGTTATTAGTATTAAATGATTACTATAGTAAAGTGTATTTGGAGCAGTCCCGAAAGAAATCAAAAGAAAAAGGTGTCCCTTTTGTCAAAAAGAGTTTGAGACAGCTCAACAAAGAATGGAGACAATCTTCCATACTTAAAGGTATACACAAGAAGGTAACTCTAATTGTTGACAAATTGTTTGACATAGGCAAACATATGGATTCTCTTACTGGAGATGAAGCATCGTTTTATACTGATCAACTAAGTTCCCGTTGTTGTCGTATAAGTGAAGATGTTGATTTAAAATATGTATGAAAAGCAAACTGAGTTGAAATCAGCAGCTCTGAATCGAGACAGGAGTGAGGAGTCATACATTTCGGAAGTTGAAGTTAAACCTCCAGTTTCCAGTTCACAATGGAATAGTAGTATTGTAAACACCAATCGTTCGGGATTACTACGTTTGACTAAAAGTCACCAAGATGTTGGTGTCCAATGCTTTCTGTCTAATCGTCCTTCAGTCAGAATGGTTAGAAATTGTACTGATACTATAAAAAACACATTGTGTGAAATTTCAGTGAAATGTAATTTATCACTAGAAGCATCTAGGCTTGCTTTACATATCTTGTGTGATTATGACGTCATTATATTCCAAAAGCAGTTGAAATGTCATCAAGTATAAGCCTATAATTATTAGCTTTAATTTAAGATATAAAGTAATAAGTCTAGGACGTGTATGAGTGACTTTATTACTATTTAAGTCAAAAAATCAAAACTTATGTGATTTTTGGGGTCCAGATCAGTTTTTTGGGATGCAAATTTTTTTTAGAATTTTTTGAATTTTTTTTAAATGCTTTTTAATAATACCAAAACACATCCAAATCAAGACTCTTCATATGGATTTTACAACATGACCAAAAAAATGTGCTGTACTCCCTACCCCTATTTAATTGTTATTATTTTTTGTTTTAATTTATAAAGTATTCCACTCAACTACTGCATTTTAAAAGTTATAAGAAATATTTCTACTTAACTTAAGAAACATTTTACTGTTGAATATCAAATACTTAACTTTTAAAAACAGTTAAGTTTTGGATTTTTTTTAGTGGATGCTTGAATTTTTTGATAAGATATGTGAAAAGGGCGTAAGTACGATCAAAAAACTTTGATACATAAACACAATGAACAATATTTTACCATTTATACTTTTAATTCTTCAACAATAACATGTTCTACCATTAAGTAAGGTAGGTTGAAGATATGTATTTAGATCCAGCATTCCAATTTTTTTTTTCATTAGTGCCATTTATAAAATTAAAAAAGCAGTGGCTCCTCCACTAAAATTTTCAACAAATCAACCCTAAACTAAAACTTTTTTTTTTGCTCTTCATCTTGAACTTTAAACTATCTAATATAAATTTAAAATTATGACCCACTCTGTGAAACCCTGATTTAGATGGTTTTTTTATAAAAGCTTGTTAGTAATGTGTTTCTATTGCACGAAAAACATTTTATGTATGTAAAAAAAAGTATACACTTTTTTGACATCATTTTCATAAATCTTTCATGTATGATTCTAACTTTAAATTAAGCAAAAAAAACAGAGCTAATCTAAAATAAAGATCTTTAAAAAGTTCAAAATTTCTTTTAAACTTTTGTAAAGACTGATTGACAATCCTGCAAAAAACATGTTGGCTAAATAAAATTATTGTGTAGAATGTATAGTGTGTATAACATTTCTAATAAAACTGATCTTAAGCTTTGTATATATGTAGTATACAAAGAATTTAAAGTAATTATTCTTCAAAATAAAGTAGAATAAACTTTTGTTTATAACTTAAAAAACGTTCTCATAAGGTTATAACAGGGAGATTCTTGATGTTTTTAAAGTTTTCAAAAACTCAGAACATTTAGGTTTTTTTTTTTAATTCAGGCTAACTCGGGTAGGAGTCTAATATGCACGAAGGGACACTTTTACACAAAGGGTCAAATATGCACGAAGAAGCTTTTGCATGAAGACACTTTGACATGGTGTCAATTTTACATGTAAGGTCAATTTTCCCTGAAGACACTTTTGAACGGATGGAAATTTTTTTTAATTTTTTTTACAATCACTACTACCCCTACTCTCGGTCAATATTTTTTATTTTTTGATTATTCTATTAATTTTTATAATGTTTTTTTAATTTTTTTTTTTTTATTAATTATTATTTTTTTAACCTTTTTGTTTTTTTTGCTATTAAGTATTTCTGTTACCCCTACCTCTTACCCTAGGCTGGTAATTTTTTTTTAAATTTATTGTGCAAAAATATCCTATCGTGTGTTAAAGTCTTGGTGCTAAAAAGTGTATTCGTGCATAATTGACCCGTTCTCGGGTATATTTTGAATAAAGTTTATTGGATTTGGTTTCAATATTCTGTTTTTTTATAACTAAGTTTGATGAAGAACTTGACTTTTACTAATTGAGAAAAAAAAATTTAAAAAAAAACTCAGGATGATTCAAGATAATTTAAGGTCACTCAGATCAGTTTTGTTACTCAAAACATTTTTTTGAGTGAAAAGTTGGCAACCTTGTTCTATAATGATTTTTTTTGAGCAAAAAAATTTACTTAGTACAACTTGAACTGCAACTATCACCATAAAAAAATATATATGCTAGTGTAGACATTTCATTAACAGATTGTATATATTTTTAGTGACCATTAGCTAGTTAAGTTTTATCTTTATTGAATAAAATGCTTCAGAAAAAGCAAAAATAAATATATTTTAGTGTTTTTAAAAATACATTATGAAGCTAATTATCTTTTTTTAAATTTAATTCATATTTAAATTCATACAATCTTAGCTGAACATACATTTTAGAAACCATTATGTGCTTGATAACAAAAATCAAAACTTGTTTTATTTAAAAATTTAAATAAAAGGTATGAATTTGTTTTTCTTTTCAATAATTGAGATTTTCATATATAAAATGTTGTAAGTTTATTTTTGTATTTTTTGATTATTTTGTTTTTATTTTATGACAGCTTTAAGTTTAAAACAACTTCAGTATATTATTGATTATTTATGCTTGGTTTAATTTTTAAAATTAAATCTAAAATAATAGAAATTAAAGTAATGTATTTGTACTAGTTTAAGCTCTTCTTACTAAAAAAAAATACACATAGTTTGAAACGTTTCTAAAAATTACCATTCTGATTATTATTTAAAACAATTTAAGTTCTGAGCAGTGTATAAAGCTGAAATATTACAAAAAATAATAGAACACTGGAATCCTATGTTTAAATTTATTTTTTCTTTTAAAACAACTTATTTTTTTTAAACTTTAAGACCATAAGCATATACGTTTTCAAAATGTAATTATTCAATATTTTAAGTTCGTATCCAAAACTACGAGCATAAAGTTAATTTTGAAGGCATATTTATAATTTTTTCAAAAAACATAACACTTTAATGTCAATTATTTTCCTTATCTTAAAAGCTATCTAAAATTTTTTTTATATTAGAGAACGCACCTTTGTCTTTAATTAAAAAAAAAATTGGTTTGGGGTTTGAATTATTTCATAAAGTCCCTCCAAAAATAAAGGTTTTTTTTTTCATTATTATGGTATTAAATAAAACTAAACTTTTTTTTTTTTTTTCCTTAGTTTGCAGGTTATTTAAACTCTTAAATTACGATATGGCCCCAAAGAAAAATGATGTATTATTACACTATCATTTGCCTTGGCCATTTCCTAGAGAAAAAATTTATAAAAGGAATAAAAAAATAATAAGAATGTGAATTACAACAAATTTAATTAAACTAAAATAATTTAATTTAATTTGTTGTAATTCACATTCTTATTATTTTTTTCATTTTATCAATTTTTTATCTAGGCTTAATGACAAAAAAAGGTATGCACAAAACACCTAGAATAACAAAAATTTTACTTTTTTTAATTCAAGTTGAATTGTTTTCAGATAATTACACATAAACAACAGATAATATAATGCCAAGCTCAGCAGGGCCTGATAGACCATCAGAGAGACAGTTTAGTGAAAGACAGAGGTCTTTAGAAACTAGACGCCTTCTAGATGAATGGAGCTTTCCGGGAGGAGAACAAATTCAAACGCTTCAACGTCGGCGACAAGTGATTCGAAGATTATTTAAAGCTGTCAAACCAAAACCAGGACCGATGTCATCTCGGCAGATCAAGCGGTCGATAAGAGCGAGAGCGGAAACAAATCAGGATATCAAGTTTCTCGACAAGAAGCAATGCGCGGTTTGCCTTTCCAGCTGGAAGGAAATTTTGTTGGAAGAAAGTCACCTCGTTTTCACTCACTGCGGCCACGTGTACTGCAGGCCTTGCGCGTTAAGGATCGCTTCGGAAGGTCGCAGAGAGTGTTCGATATGCAAGAGGTCTTTGGCTGGAGTGACTCCGCCTTTTAGGAGGCTTCATTTGCCTTTAGATCCAAAGTTGAATCAAAATCATGCTGTTTAAATGAACTGTTCTGATATTATAATAATAAAATAATGTTATGTTGGTTTATCACAAGCTGCATAAATGTAACTAAATCCAAGTAGTTTATTTATTGTAAAAATTTGAAATAAAATAAAACCATTGTTTCTTGCATATGAATGTATTTAAAAGTAAATTGAAATAAATTTTAAGTGTATAAAAAAGACAATTTTTTTAAGTATAAGTTTAGAAATTATTATTAGTGTATTTTAGTTACCTTTCTGTTAATATTTTGCTTGGACGTCTATATTAAAGATAATCTAAATATTTTGATTTAGAAATTTAATCTTAAATCTTTCACTTTAAACTACAATATTTTAATCAAACAGAAATCTTAAACCTTAACTTAAATCTTTTACTAAACTATGTTAAAACTTTACTCAGAAAATTGATTTTGTACTATAAATGTATATGCTTGTAAATATCAAATATTAATCAACATTTTTCCCCTTTGCATAGTACACTAAACTATTTAAGTTCCAGCTCTCAATTTTTTTTAGGTGGGTCTACTTTCTACAATAATTTTTACATTTAATCGGTAATGTTTTAGTAAAAGTAGGGTCTTGACCAGGGACGTAGCTAGGTCGAAAAAGTTAAGAATCTGAAAAAATACTGATAACATATTGTGTCGCCAAACCATTTTAAATGTCAATGTTTTTTTAAGTGAAGTATGCAGTTATGTAAAAACTCTAAAATAAGTTGAATGCTTAAGTGTTATAAATAACTTTGTACAAGTCAGTTTATGTTGCTCCAAACCCCCTAGGATTCCTCATGTGTTGCCACTTACATTAACCGATAAAAACCTCAGCTCAAAATAAGATAATCTACAACCCACGAATAATACTAAACGTGAAGCTTTTTTTTGTTAAATTGTAGCATAAACTTTTTGTGGTAACAATTTACTATAAGGCTTTTAATATAATATTAAATGACTATTTCATCTTTGTTAGTGCTTATTTTATCTTTTTCTTTTTAGTTTTTATCAGAGTTGTTTAAATGACTAATTTCTTTTATTTAAGAACTTCGACCTGCGAAAGACATTTTTTATAAACAGTGCAGCCAGCGAGCATTATTTTGAAAAAACTGGTATCATACTTGTACAAGGCTACAGACTGACCCCTGTACTTTAGAGAGCTACTTAAATATAAACACTAAGAATATAGAACATTTAACAACTATGGCATTTGTTTTTTTTTGTTACAAGTCAAAGCCACTTTAAAATTCAACTTTAAATAAATGAAGTTTTAAAAAATTAATCATCGCAATAGTTATATGTTAAAAAAAGAAATTAAAATTTTATAGTTATCAGTACAAAGATTCTGACAGCGGTTTACTAATATTGGACTTTTATGAGCAAGAAAACAAAGATAAATTTGTAAATAAAAAAAATTAATAATCAATTTAAACTATCTTATGAAAATAGACCTGCGTTACCTGCACTGAGTTCTTAATCTGATAATATTTTCTCAAAACTACAAAAAAATTTAAAAAAGTATTTCACATTAATATGATGGATATGTTCAACTGATGGATAAATAATGAACTTTACCACACGACCAACAAAAACAGTATCGGAGACAAACTATGACAGATTTTTTTTCTGATTTGGACTCTTCAGGCAGGCATAGTCGCGATAAGTATGTTGAGATTTCACTAGACTGGCTTAAATTCAAAGCAACCGTTTGTTGGTAAGAAAGAATAATTTACAAAGCCAAATCATTTACAGCCCAACGTCTTAGCGACTATGCTTGCCTGATAGTTCCTAATCAGGACAATATCGGTGGTTGTCAGAGATGCTGTTCTTGATGGTTATATGGTAAAGTCCAAGATTAATTATTGATAGCGCGAAGCATCTCAGCTTTGTTGATGATGGCTGTAATACTAATATATATTTGTTGATTACTATAAATCTAAACAGATTTTACTTTACAAAAGTTTTGTTAGCTCAAACTTTTGCAAAAAAATATATACAGTCTTGTAACAGTAAACTTAACAACAAAAGTTTAAAATAGAAAGTTTTATTTCTTTATTCGTTAAATGTAAGATACATAAGTAGTTAAGTTTATTTATTACAAAAAAAAATATTGACGCTCAAGTGTTTCTGAAAAAAAAAGTTTGTCTCTAATACTGTTTTTGTTGGTCGTGTGGTAAAGTTCATTATTTTTTAATCAATTGAACCTATCCATCGTACTAATGTGAAATAATTTTTTTTAACTTTTAAAGTTTATAGAAAATATTGACGCTAAAAACATAGTGTTTAATTAGATATTGTTTTCATCGATAAAAAGTATAACAACAAAATCATAAGATAAAAGATTAAAACATAACACAATATGACAACTGTTTAAAATAACTTAACATGAAAAATATATATATATATATATAATTTCTGAATCTTATTAATTTTTAATCTTAGTCATTTTATCAGTTATAATTTCTAAAATAATTAAGATATATATGCTTCAAAAAATAAAATACTCGTCTTGTATATTTTAAACTACTTGACTTTACATTTGTAACCATAAAGCTACACTAATATACTTGACTATATCAGGGTTCAGTGGCCTGATAATAGTTGCTAGCGGATCGCACAGGGGCGTGTCTGGACTTTTTCAGTTGGGTCGCGCAATTTTGTTTGTTCAATAATAAATATTCTGTAGTCTATTTTATTGATACAATTTAAAAAAATTGGTTAAAGGATAAACTATTTGAAATGCTAGTAAAACAGAATGCAAAATGTTAATAAAATATCTTCTTTTTTTTTATAATTTTAGTATAGTTCTAAGTCCTGTTACAAGAAAAAATTCAAAAATTTCGCCTTACATTTGGAAGTTATACAAAAATGTAAATAAAAAATTAAAAACAAAGTACTTATCAAAAATAGTAATTGACTTGACTTAATTATAGTAAAACGTATTTAAATATTTTCAAATGAATTAGTTTGTCAAATAATTCCAGCAAAAACGGTTTAGCTAAAATACTAATTCAAATTAAATACAAGTTAAAGTTTTTAAAACAAACTAATAGCAAACGTAAACAACTATTTCACAAATTTTTAAAACAAACAAACTTTAAAACTTCTGTATTTTTTATTTTATGAAAATAAAAGCAATATTCAAATAAGTCATTGGTTTCTTTACTGAAAATGAAACCCATTGAGGTATAAACTCTTTTTAAGTTTTGGCTTAGTTTTAAAAGTATATACAAACTTCATTTTACTTGATAACAAAAGTTTGATAGATAGGAATTTTTAATAAACTATTTATGTAACCCATGTTCAATCGGTTAGATATGAGTGTTTTTGAAACGATAAGGTGATTCCCCTAATATTTTACTTAGTCAGCAAAATAAAAAACCCATATTTTCATACTATTTTAATAACTAGTCTTTTTTGTTTTTTATCTTTAATATGTTCGGGTAAGGTGGGTTAGGAATAAGTATAAAATGAATAAAAATTTATAAAAAGTTTTGAAAAAATTGCTGATCCAGCAAATAGTAGGGGAAACACCTAGATGTTGCAATCGGATCCGTTTTATACTAAATTTTTACCAGTTTTTATCGATTGCACGGGAAATATAAAACAAATCAAAACTCGTCCCCGGGTTCGCACTATGTAAAAAAAGTCTTTGCGGGCCGCTGTGTTTTTTTTATAATTTTGGTATATATCTTTAAACACTATTTATTTCAGCTGTCATCAACAAAGTTGAGATTTTCGCGCCATCAACAATAAATAATGAACTTCACCACAAGATTAACAAAAACAAACAACAATAACATCAGAGACAACCTACGACCGGTTTCATCCTTATTACGACTATGCCTACCTGATGAGTTTTAATAAGGACAAAACCGGTCGTGTGCAAGGATTAAGTTGTTGATTAAGGCCAACTATTTCTGGTTAAATATGATCAAACGAGAAAAAACTACAATCTCATAATAAGCTGATAATGTCTTGGACGTAGAGATGTGAATGATTTGGCTGTTCCAAATTTTTCACATTTACCCTCAAACGGTCGCTTCAATGCTATGTTGTTACTCTCGTTTGGTTAACTCGTTTGCTATTGTTTTTGGTCGTGTGGTGAACTTCATTATTTATAATAATAAATATACAACATCTTTCTAGGTTTCAAGTATGGTTTAGATTTATAAATTAAAAATATATACTAATTTATTAAACCTATCTTTTATAAAAGTTAAATCATATAGAAGTTGAAAACACAACATTTTAAATTTTTGTTTTTAAAATGACTATTTTCGACTTTTTTTTCTTTTGAAATATGAAAGTATAATAACAAATATTTATTTTATTGAAATTTAACTGAATTTTTTTAATAAAAATTTATTCTAACGATTTTTGATAAGTTTGCTAAGTCTATATAAATTTAAGTTTATAATAAACAAAGGTTTTCTATCTAGATTTTTAATAAACAATATTGATAAAGATAATTTTATTAATAACAAATTATACAGTATCCTCCTTTTATTACACTAAAACATGTTTCTGTGTGTTAACGGATTAACACACTTCAACAGAGCTCTGTGAAAAAATAAATACCGTAAGGGAAGAATAGAAGCTAAATTTGGTATATACATATATTTATGAGTCCATTAAAAATAAAAGTATTTTGTTTTAATTTTTATAGGTTAATGGTTAATAATAGATGAAATACATAAATTAAATCGGACTATTAAAAAATATATAACATTTGTAATTATTAAGTCTAAATTAAATAATTTAAAGTAAAAGTACAAAATAAATTATCACAAATTATAATATAAAATACTTACTTGAAAATAAAGGAAGTACTTATTCTAAATATTTACTGAATACTATACAGTGTAAAAAAAAATATATCTTTTAATTTCATCACAATACATATGAACACATAAGGACTAGATAGTTAATTTATATTACGAAGTTAGATACTTTATTTTTATGATAGGAAAAAGTAGTATATCACTTCAATCTAAAAAAAATTATATGTAATAATTTGTGAATAAAAAGTAAAACAACAAACATTAATTAATAAATTAAACAATAATAAAGGCAATAAAAGCCACATAAACTTGGTATAATGTATGTTTTTATTTACTGAATGTTTATAATGGTTGAATCAAAATTATAACAAAGTTAAAGTTATCTGCAATTAGAAAGCAGATAGAATTTAAAATTAAAATTAAACGTTTTTAGAAAATTTGAAAAGCAAAGCACAAATATTATACATGTTATTAAGCTTGTAAAGCTCTGACAAATAATTGAGTTACAGCGCCATACATAAAACCTCCATGGCTTAAACTGCATGTATGTCATATAATATACAAAATAATTAATTCTAGTTATAAAAAGGAGCAGTCGAGTATCTAAATTTAAGATCTTTCACAGATTTTCTAAATATATAATTATTAAACTATCTTATAAATTACGAAATTGCGTTTAATATAGAAGTTAAAATGTAAAACATAAAACACGGGTCGGCAGGCAGTTGGTGCTCGCGGGCCAAATTTCAAGTTTTAAAAATCTTCGCGGACCGCAGTTTTAGTTTTAGTGATATTTAAGTAATCTTTTGGTTATAGTTTTAGTAACAGTTTTAAGTTACTTTTATTCAGTTTTTTAATTCAATTTGCTTTTAGCTACACATAGAATGCCTTTTAAAATATAAACATTTAAGGAATTAATTTTACATTGACTAATACAATTAAGTCTTAAAAAAACTATGTACTATCTTAAACAGTTAATAAGTTTAACTTATTGTTTTTATTATTTCATTTACAACCTTACTCTCTATAAAAACCAATTTTGAACCGCTTTACGGGTCACTTTTATACATTTTTTTTTGTTATCAACCGCTTATCTATTAAAATAATATTTACCGTTTAAACTAATTTGTGCTTTTTTAATAATTTATACTATTTAACAAACTTAGTAATTAGTTTATTAAAAAAACTTATACCTGTTTGTATTATAAAAGTTTTAAACAAGTTTTTAAATACAACGATTGTTCGAATAGCTTACAATTAATTTATTAGTCTTTTACAAGTTTTTCACTTTAACAGAAAAAATGTCTGAGTTATATCAAACAGTCTAAATCTGATAAAGGTTGGACAAAGCTAAAAACTTGCTGTTAATCATTATCATATACCTGACTATAACATCATCATTTTTATAAAGTAGAAAACATCTAAGTAGCCTAGAAATATAATACAATAAATAAACTACACTAAAGTCAGAAAAACTGTTCTGAGAATTTGAATATTTACTTAAAGTACTTGAAATAAAAATTTTGCACAAATCTGAGTTTAAAAAAAAATCTTAAACAGGTTAAATGAATTTTGAGTTTTAAAATTTTTTAAGTAGCCTGTTTGTTTGGTAACCCTGTTTAAAAGTTCACAAAACAAAGAAAAAACAAATTAATTAACAGTGAATTAAATATATACAGCAGAAAAAAAAGTATTGTTAAAAGTCAGTTTGAATGGACATTTAAGTTTCTTAAATATATAAAACGAAGATACAAAAATTAATTAAGCCATTAATAAAGTAGAAAATTTAGTTCTTATTCAGCACTATTACAATTCTTTATCCGCAATAAAAGTATTGTGTTTAAAAATGGTAAATGTAAAATATAAGACGAACTATAAGAAGTTAACTATATTTGTTAGGAGTCGTTGCAAAAATCGAAAAACAAAAAAAAAAAAACAGCTGTTTAAGCCAGTTTTAACAAAGCACATGACTATCTCAAGTAACTAAAGACTGACTATAAAAAGTTGCCAAGGCATTTATGAAATAGCTGAAGTAGTTACTAAAATGGAGATACGGTTAAGAATTTAATTTTGTTTTTCAATGTTATTGGCGGTACTTTTTTGTAAGGTAACAAAAACGATTTTTGTTTATTTTTTTAATGTCAACAAGAAGTGGTATGGAGGAAATGTCTGAATATCACAAAGCCGCATAAATCAAATTAGACTTTAATCTATCTGTTAAGATGAGAGCACTGGTACAACAAATAGTGCTTATCTGAGAATTTTTTTAAAAATACTTTAATAACATTGACACTTGAGAAAAATTTATAGATTTATTTTCAATTCAAAACACAGCCATAGGTAAACACATTTTGAAAGCAATGGTGCAGTGCACAATTAAAACGGGTGTTGATCTTAAGTTTTTGTGAGAAACAGTGTTGCTACTGCAACTATTGCTAAATACAGTATAGTAATATGATTTTGTTTAAAAACTAGATCTTGGACTTATCTTCTTATCAATTAACATCATTTAGTAATAAACTAAGAAGTATTATGTGCGAAGACAACAAGTTTAATGTTTATGAAGTTAACTGTTAAAATTGTGAACATAGTTTTGTCAAATAAACTTTACCACCTACAGTTTTGAGAAATATTAGAATAAACGGAAAGTCAATCTGTTGTCCTAGTTTGCTTTTAGCTTCTTTTTTGCTTAAGTTTTTGCTTGATGTTAAAAAGAGTCTACGAATAAAGGAATGAAATTGGATCTTTACTGAGTAAAAAAATAAAAACTGTAGCAGCTGCAAGACTTAAAATTTAAAAATATTATAAATAAAACCAAAACTGTGAAATTTGATACTTTAGATTTAGAATAAAAAAAGCAATTCATGCTAAATATTATAAAAAATGCTTAAGTTGGTTTGAGATTTGAAAAGTGTTCAAAACTATGTCTGAATTTGTAACAATGTTAAGTTGCTAAACTGCTCGAATTTGAACTATTTTGATTACCAATTTGTAGACTTAATAAATTTGCCATCCCTAAATTTAGAACATTTCAAACAGGATTTTTCTAAAAAATAGTATCTGTGTATATTAGTATGCAAACGGGAAAAATAAACATAATTTACTAAAAAATATTGTTAATAACTTAAAAGTTATACCTATCAAAAAATAATTTAATTTATGTCATACTGTTTTAAGATAGTCTGTGTACACACTTAGTATTGCATCTTGAAGCAACAATAATAATAAATTATACTTAAACTAAAATTACTCTAACAAAAATATTTTAAAAAGTGGTCAAAAAATGGTTAAAAAGATCCTTGTACATTGATGTGAATAGTAAGCAATAAAGTTCACAGAAAACTTCTAAACAAAAATGTGTCAAAAATCAAAATTAAATAAACGTATTTTTTTTTTGTTGTTTTAAATGTTTTTGTGTACTCTTACATACAACTTATATTAAGAATACATCTATATAAAAAACTTAGGTATAAATTAAATTTTAAACATAATACTTAAATTTTAAGGTAAATATATTTAAGTTAGTATATGGGCATCACTTTTGTACACAATGGAAACATTTGCGTTAAATTTATTTACTAGATATGTATTATAAAATAACTTACTGAATCCAAGCATTTCTCACACTCTTTTTTCAGCTAATAAAGCTAATAACTAGCTGTTGTAATAAGAAAGTTATTATGAATCTGACAGAAAATCATTGGTCGAACACTACTTGGTCTTTTCTACATTTTTAAGCAAAACCAGTAAATTATTTAAACTGTTTTAAAATTTTGTACAGGGACTTAAAAAAAATATTAATCAAATTAAACTAAATTACCAAAAAAAAATTAACTTAAGTATGTTTTTGCTTAGCGGGCCATGTTTACATGCTCGCGAGTCGCAGAAATTTCTCTCGCTGGCCGCATTCCATTCAAAAATAAAACGTGCTCGCGGGCCGCAGGTTTACCCTTCGAGGGCCGCAAATGGCCCGCAGGCGGCAGGTTGCCGACCCCTGTCATAAAACAACATGGTGGTCATATGCTAAGTATAAACCTGAAGTTAACAGACCTTTATTCGTTTTATTGGGCGTATTAGTTAAAAAGCACGGTTTATCTGTGATTTGAATAGATGTTTCCATTAAAACTTTGAAGATAACACATGAAAAATACGAATAATTATAATCGGAGAGTAAAATGAATATATAGAATGTCGGAGTATAGAAAGTGACATGTGTATTAATTAATATTAATAATTAATTAAAACTATATTTTTACTTATGATATACAATTTTATTAATATTTATTAAGTGAGTGTGTGTGTTTATAAGACTGTAAAAAAAAACAGAAGGTGAGAAAGCGCCAAGGTGTTGTTTGAAGAAGAACTGTCGGTTGTGTACACAGTTATTTGAACATCACGTTTTTTATTTAGTAATTGTTTACTATCTTCTGCTTCAATTTCCATTCATTTAATCAACTGTGTAAACAACCGACGATTCTTCTTTAAACAATACTTTGTTCAAATAACGAATGTCATCACGTTTTTTTTTTCAGGCCCATACCTTTTGCAACCTAGCTACATCCCTGGTCGAGACCCTATTTTAAATTTATTACTTTAAAAAAATTTAAAATTTGTTTTGGAAAACAGACCAAACTATAACAAAAAATATTAAGAGTTGTATCTTAAGTAGTTTGGTGTACCATGCAAAGGGGAAAAATATAGATTAAATTTTTTAAATTGGAGCGTATACATTTAACCTTAAGTACAAAATCTAAGTTCTGAGTAATGTTGTACAATATTACAGTAAATTTAAATTTAACGTTTAAGATTTGGTGTTTAGTTGAAATATTGCAGTTTTATATGAAAGAACTGAGATTAAACTTGTAAAACAAAAGATTTAGATCATCCTAAAAAGTGACTTCCATGCAAAAATATAAACAGAAATTTAAATAAACTACACTACTAATAACCTGTTACGCATATTAGATTCTTCATTTGTAAAAATAAAACTTTTAAAAAGCTGCAATAAAGAGTTAAGAAAATAATACGCAGTTTTTATTATGAATAAAAGTCTGAGTTTTTTACACTTTGTATTAGGATAAAAATTTATATAATGTCAAATATCATTGATTGTAACTGTCAAAAAAATAGTTTATTATTTTCAGTGCTTTTAAGTTCAATTAAAATACTCATCATTACTATACTTAATAAAACATTTCTAAACTTATTGTTTATATTATACTTAGTGGTCGGCACGGTGTACACTGGTGCATACTAGTGTACATGAAATTTATTTTAGGGTGCACGAGACTTTTGGGGTACATGAAACATTTTTTGGGGTACAGGAATTTTTCCTTTTTGCGCAGAAACTAAAGTAATATCTTTGTTAAACACAGATAGTAATCGCTTTAAAAAAATATTAAATCAACTTAACTAAATGTTTAAATTAATCATTCAATAAAAATTACCATGACTACTGATTGTTAATTGGGGTATTGGCAAGGTATTAAATTAATCTGGTTAACTGGGTTTACCGAATTATTAGAAAAAAAAACGATTAAAGTTGTTTACATTTTCTTCAACACTAGCGGCGCTAAAGAATACAAATTGAGGTGCACAGAATTTTAATTTTGGGATTTAGGGTTCACGGACTCGAAGTAGCGTGCCGACCACTGGTTTATAACATTGTCTTTTTTATACACTTGATATTTATTTAATCTTACTTTTAAGTGGAATGATATGCACAAAACAATGGTTTTATTTATTTTGTTATGGTTACAATAAACAAACTACTTGGAATTAGCTACATTTATGCAGCTTGTGATAAACCAACATAACATTATTTTATTATCATAATATCAGAACAGTTCATTTAAACAACATGATTTCTACTCAACTTTGGATCCAAAGGTATATGAAGCCTTCTAAAAGGCGGAGTCACTCCAGCCAAAGACCTCTTGCATATCGAACACTCCCTGCGACCTTCCGAAGCGATCCTTAACGCGCAAGGCCTGCAGTACACGTGGCCGCAGTGAGTAAAAACGAGGTGACTTTCTTCCAACAAAATCTCCTTCCAGCTGGAGAGACAAACCGCGCATTGCTTCTTGTCGAGAAACTTAATGTCCTGGTTTGTTTCCGCTCTCGCTTCTATCGACCGCTTGATCTGCTGAGTTGACATTGGTGCTGGGTAGGTGACTTCTGTGGAAGTCGTTTGAATTTGTACTCCTCCCGGAAAGCTCCATTCATCTAATTCATCTAGAAGGCGAATAGTTTCTAAATACCTCTGTCTTTCACTAAACCCTTTCCTTGATGGTCTACTAGGACTTGACCTTTGCATTATTTTAGCTGTTTTTTTTAAGTTTAGTTATCTGAAAATATATCAACTCGAAATGTTTTTAAATATTCATTTGTTACTTTTAGATGTTTTGTGGAATACCTTTTTTTGTCTATAAGCTTAAAGTACTTTAATTGACAAAAATTTAAAGACTCTTATACATAAGAGCAGTGGTCGTCAAAGTGTACACTGGTGCACTTTAGTTTACACGAAACTTTTTTTTGGGGATTTTGAGATTACAAAAAAAAAACATAGAGTTATATTAGTATGTAATAAATTTTTAATAAAGTATTCAAATAATACTGAGCCGGGATTTTGTAGTAATTGTGGAGAAGTGTTTAGTTAATAAGTATATAAGAGAAAGACATATAACTAAGATATCATTGTGAAAATAAGGTAAAACCAATAAAGAGGTCAATTAAAAAGAGGATCAAATAAAAAGTTTCAGCTTCAGTTGTTTAATGGTATGTATGTAAATACAAACAGATTTATGACTTCTAAGGAGAAATGCACTTATAAAAGTGTTTATGTAGTTCCACCACTAGCGGAGCTTATTAAAACTAGATATTTGGGTATACCAATTTTTTTTGCAGCTTGGTGTACACAAAATTAAACTAGCTTGACGACCACTGCATAAGAGTGTTAAATATACTTTTTTACGCCAAGGGTAGTTAACATTTATAAAACTTAAACGTGGTGTTTTCGGCAACTTATAAAATTTGTGAAACTGTTCATACTTTAATAGATTCGTAAAACTTATCTAAAAAAAATAATTATACCTTAGAATTTAAGCGCAAAGTTTTTTAGTGGCAAATTTAAAGAATATTTCCAAACAAAAAAAAATATTTCAAATAAAAGTATGATTTTTAAGTAGTAAAAAGTAAAAGAATCAAAAGAAGCAAAAATTCTTTTATATCTCTTCTAACTGCATGTACCTTACATGTACATGTATCTTAAATTTTATCATGTATCGTGATAGTGTAAAACAGCAGTGCTCAATTTAAAGTATAAATTCCTAGTTTAGAAAACAAACAATAAAAGTAAAAAAAAGTTTTTGTTAAACTTGCAGTCTGCTATTATTACGATGTTTTGCAAGTTTTAGATATTGCTAGTAGACTTACAATCAGCTTGAAATTTAAAACAAAATAAGTAAGAAGTTTTGGATAGGAACTTAAAATATTGATTAACTAAATTTTGAAAACATATATGCTTATGTTCTGAAAGTTTAGAAAAATTAGATAGTTTTAAAAGAAAAAATAAAGTTAGTCATAGGACTCCGATGTTCTATATTTTAGTGTAATATTTCAGCTTTATACACTGCTCAGAACTTAAATTGTTTTAATTAATATTTAGAATGGTAATTTTTAGAAATGTTTCAAACTACGTATATTTTAATAGTAAGAATAGCTTAAACTAGTACAAATACATTACTTTAATTTCTCACATTTTAGATTTAATTTTGAAAAACTAAACTAAGGATAAATAATTAATAATAAATTGAAGTTGTTTTATAATTAAAGCTTCATAAAATAAAAACAAAACAATCAAAAAATACAAAAGTAAATTTACAGCATTTTTTATAAAAAAATATCAATTATTGAAAAGTAAAAGAAAATCATACTTTTTTTTTTAGATTTTTAAATAAAACTAATATTAATTTTTATTATCAAACACACAATGGTTTCTAAAATGTATGTTCAGCTAAGATTGTATGAATTTGAATATGAATGAAATTTTAAAAAGGATAATTAGTTTCATAATGTATTCAAAAGCACTAAAATATACTTTTTTTTGGCTTTTTCTGAGGCATTTTATTCAAAAAAGATAAAACTAACTAGCTAATGGTCACTAAGACATATACAATCTCTTAATGAATTAATGTCTACACTAGCACATATATTTTGTTTGGGCCGTAGTTAAATGTGTAGTTCAAGTTGTACTATGTAACTTTATTTACACAAAAAATAATTTTAGAACAAGGTTGCAAACTTTTCAGTCAAAAAAAATTTTTGAGTAACAAAAGTGTTCTGAGTGACCTTAAATTATTCTGAAACATCATGAGTTATTTTTTTTGAATTTTTTCAAAATTAGTCAAAGTCAAATTCTTCATCAAACTTGGTTAAAAAATAACAAAATATTGAAACAAGTCAAAGAAACTTCGAACAAAATATTTAAATAACTCGGAAGTATCCTAGGTTTTTTAGAAAAAAAAAGTCCTGAGCAATCATTAGACTTAAACAAAGTTTTAAGATACTCTAATTATCTCTCTTTGTTAAAAAAAAAGTCCTGGTATATACTGAGTTTTACAAATACTTTAATCTTAACTTTGATCAACTAATAAATACCCATTTTTTTACAAAATTGGTTGTAATATAACAAAATATTGCAACTAATTCAAATTACTCGAGATTTTATAAAAAAACTGTCCTTAACTAAAAAAAACTAACCTTAGTTATTAAAAATAAAACTAGTCTGAGTCAGCCAAGAACGGGTCAATTATGCACGAATTCACTTTTTTGCACCAAGAGTTTTAAGCACGATAGGAAGTTTTTGCACAAAAATTAAAAAAAAAATTACCAGCCTAGGATAAGAGGTAGGGTAACAAAAATAGTTGATAGCATAAAATGAAAAAAAGATCAAACAAAAAGATTTAGAAAATAATAACTAAAATAAAAACAAATTATTAAAAAAGACCTTATAAAGATTAATAAAAAAATTCTAGAAAATAAAATATAGTTAAAAAAAATAGAAAAAAACAAAAAAGATAAAAATATTGACCGAGGATAAGGATTAGTAGTGATTGTAAAAAAATGTTAGAAAAATCTTCCATCCGTGCAAAAGTGTCTTCGTGCATATTTGACCCTATGTTCAATAGTGTCCCTTCGTGCATATAAGACTCCTACCCGAGTTAGCCTGAATTAAAAAAAATCCTAAATGTTCTGAGTTTTTGAAAAATTTAAAAACATCAAGAATCTCCCTATTATAACAATATGAGAACGTTTTTTAAGTTATAAACAAAAGTTATTCTACTTTATTTTGAAGAATAATTAATTTAAATTCTGTGCATATTACATATACACAAAGCTTAAGATCAACTTTATTAGAAATGTTATACACACTATACATTCTACAAAACAATTTTTTTTTAGCAAACATGTTTTTTGCAGGATTGTCAATCAGTCTTTACAAAAGTTTAAAAGAAATTTTGAACTTTTTAAAGATCTTTATTTTAGATTAGCTCTGTTTTTTTGCTTAATTTAAAGTTAGAATCATACATGGAAGATTTATGAAAATGATGTCAAAAAAGTGTATACTTTTTTTTACATACATAAAATGTTTTTTCGTGCAATAGAAACACATTACTAACAAGCTTTTATAACAAAACATTTAAATCAGGGTTTCACAGAGTGGGTCATAATTTTAAATTTATATTAGATAATTTAAAGTTCAAGATGAAGAGCAAAAAAAAAGTTTTAGTTTAGGGTTGACTTGTTGAAAATTTTAGTGGAGGAGCCACTGGTTTTTTAATTTTCAAAATGGCACTAATGAAAAAAAATAATTGGAATCCTGGATCTAAATACATATCTTTAACCCACCTTACTTAATGGTAGAACATGTTATTGTTGAAGAATTAAAAGTATAAATGGTAAAATATTGTTCATTGTGTTTATTTATCAAAGTTTTTTGATCGTACTTACGCCCTTTTCACATATCTTATCAAAAAAATTCAAGCATCCACTAAAAAAAGCCAAAACTTAACTGTTTTTAAAAGTTAAGTATTTGGTATTCAACAACAAAATGTTTCTTAAGTTAAGTAGAAATATTTCTTATAACTTTTAAAATGCAGTAGTTGAGTGGAATACTTTATAAATTAAACAAAAAATAATAACAATTAAATAGGGGTAGGGAGTACAGCACATTTTTTTGGTCATGTTGTAAAATCCATATGAAGAGTCTTGATTTGGATGTGTTTTGGTATTATTAAAAAGAATTTAAAAAAAAATTAAAAAAACTCTAAAAACAAAACTGCATCCCAAAAAACTGATCTGGACCCCAAAAAACTGATCTGGACCCCAAAAATCACATAATTTTCGATTTTTTGACTTAAATAGTAATAAAGTCACTCATACACGTCCTAGACTTATACTTTATATCTTAAATTAAAGCTAATAACTATAGGCATACACTTGATGACATTTCAACTGCTTTTTGAATATTATGACGTCATAATCACACAAGATATGTAAAGCAAGCCTAGATGCTTCTAGTGATAATTTACATTTCACTGAAATTTCACACAATGTGTTTTTTATAGTATCAGTACAATTTCTAACCATTCTGACTGAAGGACGATTAGACAGAAAGCATTGGACACCAACATCTTGGTGACTTTTAGTCAAACGTAGTAATCCCGAACGATTGGTGTTTACAATACTACTATTCCATTGTGAACTGGAAACTGGAGGTTCAACTTCCGAAATGTATGACTCCTCACTCCTGTCTCCATTCAGAGCTGCTTTTATACTTATAGATTTTATACTGATGCTGATTTCAACTCAGTTTGCTTTTAAGCTACATATTTTAAATCAACATCTTCACTTATACGACAACAACGGGAACTTAGTTGATCAGTATAAAACGATACTTTATCTCCAGTAAGAGAATCCATATTTTTGCCTATGTCAAACAATTTGTCAACAATTAGAGTTACCTTCTTGTGTATACCTTTAAGTATAGAAGATTGTCTCCATTCTTTGTTGAGCTGCCTCAAACTCTTTTTGACAAAAGGGACACATTTTTCTTTTTGATTTCTTTCGGGACTGCTCCAAATACACTTTACTATAGTAATCATTTACTACTAATAACAAGTTTGATTTTACTTGTTTTGTTGTTTGAACATATCCTTCACCAAATGCTTTGGTCCACTGTAAAATTAGTGCTTCTGAATATGCAAAAACACAATTGTTCATCATTTCTGATTTTGGTGTACAACAAGTGCTAAAGATATCTATAGCAACATCAAAAGTTGTTGGTAGGCGATCTCCCAGAATTATATTTTAACTTTTATTACTATTATTCATCTGTAAACACAAACATTAAAAATTACATACTTAAACTTAACAAAAAAAAAAACAAATAATTTTTGTTTTTTAACTTAATAATAAATCTTTCAGGGTTGCCACTCATTTAAAAAAAAAATTCCAGGTTTTTCAAATTTCTTCCAGGTTTTAAAAGTACACATTTCGATGTCTATTTATTGTTTAAAATTGAAAATTAAAAAATTAATTTAATTTAATGTAAGAAACTGTGTTAAATAGTATAAAATCATTGAAAATATACTGTAAAATTATTTTAAAAAATTTTTAATATAAAATTTTTTGATGATGACAAAAAAATCCTATTTTTAATTTATGATAGATTTTTTGTGTCAGATTGAAATTTTACTACTGAACATGTTAAAATTGTTAAAAATTCCAGGTTTTACCAGGTTTTTTTCAAAATTTATCAAATTCCAGGTTTTTCCAGGATTCAGGTAAAGTGGCAACCCTGCTTAATAATGAAAAAATAAAATAACACTAATTTTAATAAATTTACATGTAGTTCTTATAACATATGTCTAATTATTTTACTTTTACTCAGGTGCTCTCAATAAACATAATATCTAAAAGTGGTTTAGAGTGTTCTTTATATCTTTATCAATAAACAATTGAAATGACTTAGTAATATCTTTCTGGTTGATTGACTTCAGAACTCGTCATTCAAAATCATAGAAACTAAAAGTAAAACCAGCAGAAGAATTTGCTTTTTATAATAGAAAATATTCCATTTTACAGAAAAAATTTGCATATTTTGTGTAATTATGACGTCATAATATATCAAAAGCAGTTGAAATGTCATTAAAGGTATGCCTATAATTATTAGCTTTCAATTAAGATATAATATATAAGTCTAGGACATGTATGAGTGACTTTATTACTATTTAAGTCGAAAAATAAAAAATTATGTGATTTTTGGGGTCCAGATCAGTTTTTTGGGGTGCAGTTTTTTTTTGGAATTTTATAATTTTTTGTTTTAATTCTTCTTAATTAAACCAAAAAACATCCAAATCAAGACTCTTCATGTGTCTAGCAAACATCACCCAAGTACTCCCTTCCCCTAAATTAAATAATAATATTGAGGAACCGAACTTATGCATCAATCTCCTAATGTAAAATGTAAATATAAAATATATAAATTCTAATAAACTTACAGTATATATTACAATAAAAATTTAAAATGCATTGTTAATAACTTAAAACAGGGTTGCTGCTCATTGAGTCAAAAAAACTCAGTGACCATAAACTGTCTTGAGTGACCTTAAAATGTCATGAGTCATACTAAGTTTATTTAAAATCATTATAATCTGTTTTGTTTTATTGCTAATAGAAACTTTTAAAAAGAAAAAAAAGAGTTTTTGAACAAATTTCAGGGTTGGCACTTTTATAAGACCAAAAACTAACATGAGTGACCTTTAAGGAGTCAATTATATTTTTTTATACATTTAATTAGTCAATTTCATTTTGTTTTGCTTCTGCCGCAAATTATATATACAAAATGCTCATTTTTCTTTTTTATTATTATAATAAAGGTTCTATATGTAAATGTGTCTGCATTAGATGCTAACTAAACTTATGAGAAATACTGTTTGTAAACTACAACTTAGAAAGTTTAAACCAAAGAGATTAAAAACAGAACTTGGGTATAACTTTAATTAAGTTTAGTTAATTTTATATATAATAAAAAAAAAGAGTTTTTTGACATTTTATTTGACTAACTTTGATTTTACAATATAAAGTACTCACTTGAATGCACATTTATAAGATTCTTTATAAACTTCAATTATAATTAAACACAGGGTAGCCAAACGTTTTAGCAAACTTTCTTCAGGCTTTCAAAATTTATTCCAGGTTTTAAAAATTACACTTTTTCAGGTTTTTTTTTAGTTTAAAATTATAAAATTAAGTTTATGGTCAGATATTGTGTATAATAGTATAAAAACATTGAAAGTATACTGTAAAGCTATTTTGAAAAAGGTAAACAAATAAAACTTATTATGACAAAAAGTATTTATCTATAGGATAGAATTTTTGT
The DNA here is from genome assembly GCF_965202585.1 of Thalia democratica. Lineage (NCBI taxonomy): Eukaryota > Metazoa > Chordata > Thaliacea > Salpida > Salpidae > Thalia > Thalia democratica. The sequence goes on along the minus strand of NW_028139344.1, from coordinate 1,662 downwards.
GTTGAACCAAAATTATACTACTTAACATTTTAAAATTGTTAGAAATTCCAGGTTTTTCAGGTTTTTTAGTGACTTTTTTTTTCAAGTTTTTAGGTTTTTTTTTTCAATTTTTCTCAAATTCCAGGTTTTTCAAAATTTCTGGTTTTGGCAATTTTGTAAACAATCTAATATAATTTCAAATCATGATAAGTATTAATTTCAAACTAAAAACAAAACTACAATGTTATTTTTAATAATAGTAAAAAACTAGCTGCATGCAAGGCTCAAACAATTTTAGATAAAAACTTCAAAATCAACAAAAATAAAGTTCTGAACAATAATAGTTAAATAAAACAACAAAAAAACAATTTTTGATAGACAAAATCTCATTAAAGATCTTCAAAAAATATGCCCTAGTAAAGAACAATCTATCCTGATTCCTTAGAATTTTATAAAAAATGAGAACTATCTTAAGTCATCTAGAGATTTAAAAATGAAGTCTAAATATTTTGATTTACCAGAAAATTCTGAACTTGTGGCAACACCAAAAGTTGGTTATACATATTAAAATATTGAATAAAAGATTTAGAAAAAAACTGTACTGATAACAAAAAAAAATTAAACAAATATTTTTTTTACATACTTGCCTCAGTCATAACGAAATTTTCAGAATTTTAAACTGTATTACTGAGTATCCTGAGTGTGTAGCAACCCTGTTAAAACCTGTCTCCTAACTGAAACAACCTGAAAACATAGTTTTTTTACAATAACATTAAGTATAACAAAAAACCAAAATATAGTTTTGAAATAAAACAGGAAACATAAAGAAAATGTACTTCTTACAACAAATGACATTTATCTGTGGTATAACTAGTACAGTTTTACGGATTTCTGTAACTAAAAATTAATATTTTTAATAACTTTTTTATTTCTGTCTGATAACAAAAACAAAATAACTAATGAGACAATAAGTTTATAAAGTTAAGAATTTAAGTTATTATGATTAGTGTTTTCTAATTGATAACATTTCGCATTCTTTTTAATGTAAAAGTTAACACATTATAAGATAAAATGCATTTTTCGCTTTTATTAAGTTTTAATAGTTTTATGAAAAAATATAATTATAAGTTTTTGCACATAAATATATGCAAGACAATTTTTTATATTGTTTTAATCGTTTTGAGTTATATCAAATTATTTGTACAGATTATTTTTTACACTATAAAACAAGTATTTTTCTTATTTAAATTTCAGTATATAAAATAAATTATAAAACTTAAAACTGTCAAGACTAATAACATAAAAAATTAGTTGTGTCATCTTTAGCAGTAAAAGATCAAAAACACGAATTAGGTTAAATACACAAACACATATTTTAAAATGTTAAATATTCGAGAAATTAAACAGTTACATTTCAAACCAAAAAACTTATTGCACTTAAAACAAAATATTACAGGTATTAATAATAATTATTTTTTTATCTTGAGTTTTTTAAACTTCTAAAATGTATTTGATTACTCTTATTTATTTTAGAATTTTTTAATATTGAAGATAATAATTTATTTGTTTTTAAAACTACCAGTTTAGTCTTATAATCATAAACAATTTTTTCTAAATAAAAACTTATATTTTTGCGTAAACATTTTGCAACTCTAAGAAAATATGATAAGAGACAAAAAGATG